>NC_086378.1:20304443-20380082 GCF_036588685.1 Mytilus trossulus | reverse complement strand
CTGGTTTCAAGTTTTTTTCTGTCAAAATTAGAGCTTTTTTCCCCCATGTTCATTGGATGGAATGTTTTTAATATATTAAAAGTACACATTATTTTTATTTCATTATAAACTAGAGAACATTCTGATTCCAGTGATATCAAGTTTTATACAAGTATCTTTATTAATCAGTCCACCACTAAGGGTCACTTATGCATGGTCCCTAAAAATGTGACGTCATAGAAAAAAACTGTTGATTGCACCCTTAAAGGGACAAACATACATTATAGTGATGTTTTAGCATAGAAAAGTGCATGCGAATGGAGTAAAATAATTCTGAAAAATATTGTACGGCATGTATACTTTAATTTAAAAGCATCAGTTTGGTATATTTAATGCAAATATTACAGATTTGTACATAGCAACCAGAAATAAGAAAACCAGACTCTGCGCCAATATTGATGTTTTTTGCATCTTTTTGCGACGTCATGATATTTTATTTAATCTCTCATATATTTGAAACCATAGGTTGCACATTTAAAGTGTAGATATTTTCTACTTTGACCTTTACTACTGATCAGTGTGACATAAATCTTAATTCATTATATTATATATTTGTCCTTTTTATAGTCTTAAAGGTACATGTGCCATTCCTAAGAAAAACACTTTTTCCATATTTTTCTCAACTCAGCTATAACTTAGTTCACATAATACTAGGGACAAAATATATTTCAAGTAACTTTAGTCATGCTTATTTCATAGTTTTTATTCTATTTATTCAAAAGAAACCCTATTTTATGAATTATTTTCTTTGTAAAACTGATGAAAATGAGATACAGGAAATGTTTGGAATTAGCTGGTTTAACTGTTTGCCACTGGCCAATATGTCAGTACTACACGACATGAGAAAAGAGCTGTATTATCACTATTCGTGGTCACAATCCTTAAAGTAAGACATCATTTTAATCGGTATAGTGTACAGATTCAGAAAAGCTAAGAAATTTTAATATATTGAATATAAAGTTTTGCCTTAAGGGTGCTATAAACAGTTTCGTATAAAAAACTAGGGGTTATTCCCCGACTAAAAATAACCATGGAGGGAAACCCCTGTTTATTAACTCAATTGGTGCAAAAGTATCATGTTTTTTGTGTTTGATTGTAAAAAATAGTTAATTAGCTTTCAATTAAAACAGGTTGAATGATAAAAATATTTTTAAAAATTAAATTAACTTTACATGCTTTGAGGGGAGACAACTTTGTAAACATCCTGTTTTTTTGGCAGTGAAAATTGAAAACTTATTTGCAGCCACTGTAGCTCTTTTCGGAGCAGGAAACCGTACCCTGAAACAAGATTTTTTTGAAAGGCCAGGTAAAAACCTACAAATTTCATACAGTTTTGATTATGAAAAATGTGCATGGATCATGTCTTCATGTCTGTGCACATGACCTGGTTTCAAGTTTTTTTCTGTCAAAATTAGAGCTTTTTTCCCCCATGTTCATTGGATGGAATGTTTTTAATATATTAAAAGTACACATTATTTTTATTTCATTATAAACTAGAGAACATTCTGATTCCAGTGATATCAAGTTTTATACAAGTATCTTTATTAATCAGTCCACCACTAAGGGTCACTTATGCATGGTCCCTAAAAATGTGACGTCATAGAAAAAAACTGTTGATTGCACCCTTAAAGGGACAAACATACATTATAGTGATGTTTTAGCATAGAAAAGTGCATGCGAATGGAGTAAAATAATTCTGAAAAATATTGTACGGCATGTATACTTTAATTTAAAAGCATCAGTTTGGTATATTTAATGCAAATATTACAGATTTGTACATAGCAACCAGAAATAAGAAAACCAGACTCTGCGCCAATATTGATGTTTTTTGCATCTTTTTGCGACGTCATGATATTTTATTTAATCTCTCATATATTTGAAACCATAGGTTGCACATTTAAAGTGTAGATATTTTCTACTTTGACCTTTACTACTGATCAGTGTGACATAAATCTTAATTCATTATATTATATATTTGTCCTTTTTATAGTCTTAAAGGTACATGTGCCATTCCTAAGAAAAACACTTTTTCCATATTTTTCTCAACTCAGCTATAACTTAGTTCACATAATACTAGGGACAAAATATATTTCAAGTAACTTTAGTCATGCTTATTTCATAGTTTTTATTCTATTTATTCAAAAGAAACCCTATTTTATGAATTATTTTCTTTGTAAAACTGATGAAAATGAGATACAGGAAATGTTTGGAATTAGCTGGTTTAACTGTTTGCCACTGGCCAATATGTCAGTACTACACGACATGAGAAAAGAGCTGTATTATCACTATTCGTGGTCACAATCCTTAAAGTAAGACATCATTTTAATCGGTATAGTGTACAGATTCAGAAAAGCTAAGAAATTTTAATATATTGAATATAAAGTTTTGCCTTAAGGGTGCTATAAACAGTTTCGTATAAAAAACTAGGGGTTATTCCCCGACTAAAAATAACCATGGAGGGAAACCCCTGTTTATTAACTCAATTGGTGCAAAAGTATCATGTTTTTTGTGTTTGATTGTAAAAAATAGTTAATTAGCTTTCAATTAAAACAGGTTGAATGATAAAAATATTTTTAAAAATTAAATTAACTTTACATGCTTTGAGGGGAGACAACTTTGTAAACATCCTGTTTTTTTGGCAGTGAAAATTGAAAACTTATTTGCAGCCACTGTAGCTCTTTTCGGAGCAGGAAACCGTACCCTGAAACAAGATTTTTTTGAAAGGCCAGGTAAAAACCTACAAATTTCATACAGTTTTGATTATGAAAAATGTGCATGGATCATGTCTTCATGTCTGTGCACATGACCTGGTTTCAAGTTTTTTTCTGTCAAAATTAGAGCTTTTTTCCCCCATGTTCATTGGATGGAATGTTTTTAATATATTAAAAGTACACATTATTTTTATTTCATTATAAACTAGAGAACATTCTGATTCCAGTGATATCAAGTTTTATACAAGTATCTTTATTAATCAGTCCACCACTAAGGGTCACTTATGCATGGTCCCTAAAAATGTGACGTCATAGAAAAAAACTGTTGATTGCACCCTTAAAGGGACAAACATACATTATAGTGATGTTTTAGCATAGAAAAGTGCATGCGAATGGAGTAAAATAATTCTGAAAAATATTGTACGGCATGTATACTTTAATTTAAAAGCATCAGTTTGGTATATTTAATGCAAATATTACAGATTTGTACATAGCAACCAGAAATAAGAAAACCAGACTCTGCGCCAATATTGATGTTTTTTGCATCTTTTTGCGACGTCATGATATTTTATTTAATCTCTCATATATTTGAAACCATAGGTTGCACATTTAAAGTGTAGATATTTTCTACTTTGACCTTTACTACTGATCAGTGTGACATAAATCTTAATTCATTATATTATATATTTGTCCTTTTTATAGTCTTAAAGGTACATGTGCCATTCCTAAGAAAAACACTTTTTCCATATTTTTCTCAACTCAGCTATAACTTAGTTCACATAATACTAGGGACAAAATATATTTCAAGTAACTTTAGTCATGCTTATTTCATAGTTTTTATTCTATTTATTCAAAAGAAACCCTATTTTATGAATTATTTTCTTTGTAAAACTGATGAAAATGAGATACAGGAAATGTTTGGAATTAGCTGGTTTAACTGTTTGCCACTGGCCAATATGTCAGTACTACACGACATGAGAAAAGAGCTGTATTATCACTATTCGTGGTCACAATCCTTAAAGTAAGACATCATTTTAATCGGTATAGTGTACAGATTCAGAAAAGCTAAGAAATTTTAATATATTGAATATAAAGTTTTGCCTTAAGGGTGCTATAAACAGTTTCGTATAAAAAACTAGGGGTTATTCCCCGACTAAAAATAACCATGGAGGGAAACCCCTGTTTATTAACTCAATTGGTGCAAAAGTATCATGTTTTTTGTGTTTGATTGTAAAAAATAGTTAATTAGCTTTCAATTAAAACAGGTTGAATGATAAAAATATTTTTAAAAATTAAATTAACTTTACATGCTTTGAGGGGAGACAACTTTGTAAACATCCTGTTTTTTTGGCAGTGAAAATTGAAAACTTATTTGCAGCCACTGTAGCTCTTTTCGGAGCAGGAAACCGTACCCTGAAACAAGATTTTTTTGAAAGGCCAGGTAAAAACCTACAAATTTCATACAGTTTTGATTATGAAAAATGTGCATGGATCATGTCTTCATGTCTGTGCACATGACCTGGTTTCAAGTTTTTTTCTGTCAAAATTAGAGCTTTTTTCCCCCATGTTCATTGGATGGAATGTTTTTAATATATTAAAAGTACACATTATTTTTATTTCATTATAAACTAGAGAACATTCTGATTCCAGTGATATCAAGTTTTATACAAGTATCTTTATTAATCAGTCCACCACTAAGGGTCACTTATGCATGGTCCCTAAAAATGTGACGTCATAGAAAAAAACTGTTGATTGCACCCTTAAAGGGACAAACATACATTATAGTGATGTTTTAGCATAGAAAAGTGCATGCGAATGGAGTAAAATAATTCTGAAAAATATTGTACGGCATGTATACTTTAATTTAAAAGCATCAGTTTGGTATATTTAATGCAAATATTACAGATTTGTACATAGCAACCAGAAATAAGAAAACCAGACTCTGCGCCAATATTGATGTTTTTTGCATCTTTTTGCGACGTCATGATATTTTATTTAATCTCTCATATATTTGAAACCATAGGTTGCACATTTAAAGTGTAGATATTTTCTACTTTGACCTTTACTACTGATCAGTGTGACATAAATCTTAATTCATTATATTATATATTTGTCCTTTTTATAGTCTTAAAGGTACATGTGCCATTCCTAAGAAAAACACTTTTTCCATATTTTTCTCAACTCAGCTATAACTTAGTTCACATAATACTAGGGACAAAATATATTTCAAGTAACTTTAGTCATGCTTATTTCATAGTTTTTATTCTATTTATTCAAAAGAAACCCTATTTTATGAATTATTTTCTTTGTAAAACTGATGAAAATGAGATACAGGAAATGTTTGGAATTAGCTGGTTTAACTGTTTGCCACTGGCCAATATGTCAGTACTACACGACATGAGAAAAGAGCTGTATTATCACTATTCGTGGTCACAATCCTTAAAGTAAGACATCATTTTAATCGGTATAGTGTACAGATTCAGAAAAGCTAAGAAATTTTAATATATTGAATATAAAGTTTTGCCTTAAGGGTGCTATAAACAGTTTCGTATAAAAAACTAGGGGTTATTCCCCGACTAAAAATAACCATGGAGGGAAACCCCTGTTTATTAACTCAATTGGTGCAAAAGTATCATGTTTTTTGTGTTTGATTGTAAAAAATAGTTAATTAGCTTTCAATTAAAACAGGTTGAATGATAAAAATATTTTTAAAAATTAAATTAACTTTACATGCTTTGAGGGGAGACAACTTTGTAAACATCCTGTTTTTTTGGCAGTGAAAATTGAAAACTTATTTGCAGCCACTGTAGCTCTTTTCGGAGCAGGAAACCGTACCCTGAAACAAGATTTTTTTGAAAGGCCAGGTAAAAACCTACAAATTTCATACAGTTTTGATTATGAAAAATGTGCATGGATCATGTCTTCATGTCTGTGCACATGACCTGGTTTCAAGTTTTTTTCTGTCAAAATTAGAGCTTTTTTCCCCCATGTTCATTGGATGGAATGTTTTTAATATATTAAAAGTACACATTATTTTTATTTCATTATAAACTAGAGAACATTCTGATTCCAGTGATATCAAGTTTTATACAAGTATCTTTATTAATCAGTCCACCACTAAGGGTCACTTATGCATGGTCCCTAAAAATGTGACGTCATAGAAAAAAACTGTTGATTGCACCCTTAAAGGGACAAACATACATTATAGTGATGTTTTAGCATAGAAAAGTGCATGCGAATGGAGTAAAATAATTCTGAAAAATATTGTACGGCATGTATACTTTAATTTAAAAGCATCAGTTTGGTATATTTAATGCAAATATTACAGATTTGTACATAGCAACCAGAAATAAGAAAACCAGACTCTGCGCCAATATTGATGTTTTTTGCATCTTTTTGCGACGTCATGATATTTTATTTAATCTCTCATATATTTGAAACCATAGGTTGCACATTTAAAGTGTAGATATTTTCTACTTTGACCTTTACTACTGATCAGTGTGACATAAATCTTAATTCATTATATTATATATTTGTCCTTTTTATAGTCTTAAAGGTACATGTGCCATTCCTAAGAAAAACACTTTTTCCATATTTTTCTCAACTCAGCTATAACTTAGTTCACATAATACTAGGGACAAAATATATTTCAAGTAACTTTAGTCATGCTTATTTCATAGTTTTTATTCTATTTATTCAAAAGAAACCCTATTTTATGAATTATTTTCTTTGTAAAACTGATGAAAATGAGATACAGGAAATGTTTGGAATTAGCTGGTTTAACTGTTTGCCACTGGCCAATATGTCAGTACTACACGACATGAGAAAAGAGCTGTATTATCACTATTCGTGGTCACAATCCTTAAAGTAAGACATCATTTTAATCGGTATAGTGTACAGATTCAGAAAAGCTAAGAAATTTTAATATATTGAATATAAAGTTTTGCCTTAAGGGTGCTATAAACAGTTTCGTATAAAAAACTAGGGGTTATTCCCCGACTAAAAATAACCATGGAGGGAAACCCCTGTTTATTAACTCAATTGGTGCAAAAGTATCATGTTTTTTGTGTTTGATTGTAAAAAATAGTTAATTAGCTTTCAATTAAAACAGGTTGAATGATAAAAATATTTTTAAAAATTAAATTAACTTTACATGCTTTGAGGGGAGACAACTTTGTAAACATCCTGTTTTTTTGGCAGTGAAAATTGAAAACTTATTTGCAGCCACTGTAGCTCTTTTCGGAGCAGGAAACCGTACCCTGAAACAAGATTTTTTTGAAAGGCCAGGTAAAAACCTACAAATTTCATACAGTTTTGATTATGAAAAATGTGCATGGATCATGTCTTCATGTCTGTGCACATGACCTGGTTTCAAGTTTTTTTCTGTCAAAATTAGAGCTTTTTTCCCCCATGTTCATTGGATGGAATGTTTTTAATATATTAAAAGTACACATTATTTTTATTTCATTATAAACTAGAGAACATTCTGATTCCAGTGATATCAAGTTTTATACAAGTATCTTTATTAATCAGTCCACCACTAAGGGTCACTTATGCATGGTCCCTAAAAATGTGACGTCATAGAAAAAAACTGTTGATTGCACCCTTAAAGGGACAAACATACATTATAGTGATGTTTTAGCATAGAAAAGTGCATGCGAATGGAGTAAAATAATTCTGAAAAATATTGTACGGCATGTATACTTTAATTTAAAAGCATCAGTTTGGTATATTTAATGCAAATATTACAGATTTGTACATAGCAACCAGAAATAAGAAAACCAGACTCTGCGCCAATATTGATGTTTTTTGCATCTTTTTGCGACGTCATGATATTTTATTTAATCTCTCATATATTTGAAACCATAGGTTGCACATTTAAAGTGTAGATATTTTCTACTTTGACCTTTACTACTGATCAGTGTGACATAAATCTTAATTCATTATATTATATATTTGTCCTTTTTATAGTCTTAAAGGTACATGTGCCATTCCTAAGAAAAACACTTTTTCCATATTTTTCTCAACTCAGCTATAACTTAGTTCACATAATACTAGGGACAAAATATATTTCAAGTAACTTTAGTCATGCTTATTTCATAGTTTTTATTCTATTTATTCAAAAGAAACCCTATTTTATGAATTATTTTCTTTGTAAAACTGATGAAAATGAGATACAGGAAATGTTTGGAATTAGCTGGTTTAACTGTTTGCCACTGGCCAATATGTCAGTACTACACGACATGAGAAAAGAGCTGTATTATCACTATTCGTGGTCACAATCCTTAAAGTAAGACATCATTTTAATCGGTATAGTGTACAGATTCAGAAAAGCTAAGAAATTTTAATATATTGAATATAAAGTTTTGCCTTAAGGGTGCTATAAACAGTTTCGTATAAAAAACTAGGGGTTATTCCCCGACTAAAAATAACCATGGAGGGAAACCCCTGTTTATTAACTCAATTGGTGCAAAAGTATCATGTTTTTTGTGTTTGATTGTAAAAAATAGTTAATTAGCTTTCAATTAAAACAGGTTGAATGATAAAAATATTTTTAAAAATTAAATTAACTTTACATGCTTTGAGGGGAGACAACTTTGTAAACATCCTGTTTTTTTGGCAGTGAAAATTGAAAACTTATTTGCAGCCACTGTAGCTCTTTTCGGAGCAGGAAACCGTACCCTGAAACAAGATTTTTTTGAAAGGCCAGGTAAAAACCTACAAATTTCATACAGTTTTGATTATGAAAAATGTGCATGGATCATGTCTTCATGTCTGTGCACATGACCTGGTTTCAAGTTTTTTTCTGTCAAAATTAGAGCTTTTTTCCCCCATGTTCATTGGATGGAATGTTTTTAATATATTAAAAGTACACATTATTTTTATTTCATTATAAACTAGAGAACATTCTGATTCCAGTGATATCAAGTTTTATACAAGTATCTTTATTAATCAGTCCACCACTAAGGGTCACTTATGCATGGTCCCTAAAAATGTGACGTCATAGAAAAAAACTGTTGATTGCACCCTTAAAGGGACAAACATACATTATAGTGATGTTTTAGCATAGAAAAGTGCATGCGAATGGAGTAAAATAATTCTGAAAAATATTGTACGGCATGTATACTTTAATTTAAAAGCATCAGTTTGGTATATTTAATGCAAATATTACAGATTTGTACATAGCAACCAGAAATAAGAAAACCAGACTCTGCGCCAATATTGATGTTTTTTGCATCTTTTTGCGACGTCATGATATTTTATTTAATCTCTCATATATTTGAAACCATAGGTTGCACATTTAAAGTGTAGATATTTTCTACTTTGACCTTTACTACTGATCAGTGTGACATAAATCTTAATTCATTATATTATATATTTGTCCTTTTTATAGTCTTAAAGGTACATGTGCCATTCCTAAGAAAAACACTTTTTCCATATTTTTCTCAACTCAGCTATAACTTAGTTCACATAATACTAGGGACAAAATATATTTCAAGTAACTTTAGTCATGCTTATTTCATAGTTTTTATTCTATTTATTCAAAAGAAACCCTATTTTATGAATTATTTTCTTTGTAAAACTGATGAAAATGAGATACAGGAAATGTTTGGAATTAGCTGGTTTAACTGTTTGCCACTGGCCAATATGTCAGTACTACACGACATGAGAAAAGAGCTGTATTATCACTATTCGTGGTCACAATCCTTAAAGTAAGACATCATTTTAATCGGTATAGTGTACAGATTCAGAAAAGCTAAGAAATTTTAATATATTGAATATAAAGTTTTGCCTTAAGGGTGCTATAAACAGTTTCGTATAAAAAACTAGGGGTTATTCCCCGACTAAAAATAACCATGGAGGGAAACCCCTGTTTATTAACTCAATTGGTGCAAAAGTATCATGTTTTTTGTGTTTGATTGTAAAAAATAGTTAATTAGCTTTCAATTAAAACAGGTTGAATGATAAAAATATTTTTAAAAATTAAATTAACTTTACATGCTTTGAGGGGAGACAACTTTGTAAACATCCTGTTTTTTTGGCAGTGAAAATTGAAAACTTATTTGCAGCCACTGTAGCTCTTTTCGGAGCAGGAAACCGTACCCTGAAACAAGATTTTTTTGAAAGGCCAGGTAAAAACCTACAAATTTCATACAGTTTTGATTATGAAAAATGTGCATGGATCATGTCTTCATGTCTGTGCACATGACCTGGTTTCAAGTTTTTTTCTGTCAAAATTAGAGCTTTTTTCCCCCATGTTCATTGGATGGAATGTTTTTAATATATTAAAAGTACACATTATTTTTATTTCATTATAAACTAGAGAACATTCTGATTCCAGTGATATCAAGTTTTATACAAGTATCTTTATTAATCAGTCCACCACTAAGGGTCACTTATGCATGGTCCCTAAAAATGTGACGTCATAGAAAAAAACTGTTGATTGCACCCTTAAAGGGACAAACATACATTATAGTGATGTTTTAGCATAGAAAAGTGCATGCGAATGGAGTAAAATAATTCTGAAAAATATTGTACGGCATGTATACTTTAATTTAAAAGCATCAGTTTGGTATATTTAATGCAAATATTACAGATTTGTACATAGCAACCAGAAATAAGAAAACCAGACTCTGCGCCAATATTGATGTTTTTTGCATCTTTTTGCGACGTCATGATATTTTATTTAATCTCTCATATATTTGAAACCATAGGTTGCACATTTAAAGTGTAGATATTTTCTACTTTGACCTTTACTACTGATCAGTGTGACATAAATCTTAATTCATTATATTATATATTTGTCCTTTTTATAGTCTTAAAGGTACATGTGCCATTCCTAAGAAAAACACTTTTTCCATATTTTTCTCAACTCAGCTATAACTTAGTTCACATAATACTAGGGACAAAATATATTTCAAGTAACTTTAGTCATGCTTATTTCATAGTTTTTATTCTATTTATTCAAAAGAAACCCTATTTTATGAATTATTTTCTTTGTAAAACTGATGAAAATGAGATACAGGAAATGTTTGGAATTAGCTGGTTTAACTGTTTGCCACTGGCCAATATGTCAGTACTACACGACATGAGAAAAGAGCTGTATTATCACTATTCGTGGTCACAATCCTTAAAGTAAGACATCATTTTAATCGGTATAGTGTACAGATTCAGAAAAGCTAAGAAATTTTAATATATTGAATATAAAGTTTTGCCTTAAGGGTGCTATAAACAGTTTCGTATAAAAAACTAGGGGTTATTCCCCGACTAAAAATAACCATGGAGGGAAACCCCTGTTTATTAACTCAATTGGTGCAAAAGTATCATGTTTTTTGTGTTTGATTGTAAAAAATAGTTAATTAGCTTTCAATTAAAACAGGTTGAATGATAAAAATATTTTTAAAAATTAAATTAACTTTACATGCTTTGAGGGGAGACAACTTTGTAAACATCCTGTTTTTTTGGCAGTGAAAATTGAAAACTTATTTGCAGCCACTGTAGCTCTTTTCGGAGCAGGAAACCGTACCCTGAAACAAGATTTTTTTGAAAGGCCAGGTAAAAACCTACAAATTTCATACAGTTTTGATTATGAAAAATGTGCATGGATCATGTCTTCATGTCTGTGCACATGACCTGGTTTCAAGTTTTTTTCTGTCAAAATTAGAGCTTTTTTCCCCCATGTTCATTGGATGGAATGTTTTTAATATATTAAAAGTACACATTATTTTTATTTCATTATAAACTAGAGAACATTCTGATTCCAGTGATATCAAGTTTTATACAAGTATCTTTATTAATCAGTCCACCACTAAGGGTCACTTATGCATGGTCCCTAAAAATGTGACGTCATAGAAAAAAACTGTTGATTGCACCCTTAAAGGGACAAACATACATTATAGTGATGTTTTAGCATAGAAAAGTGCATGCGAATGGAGTAAAATAATTCTGAAAAATATTGTACGGCATGTATACTTTAATTTAAAAGCATCAGTTTGGTATATTTAATGCAAATATTACAGATTTGTACATAGCAACCAGAAATAAGAAAACCAGACTCTGCGCCAATATTGATGTTTTTTGCATCTTTTTGCGACGTCATGATATTTTATTTAATCTCTCATATATTTGAAACCATAGGTTGCACATTTAAAGTGTAGATATTTTCTACTTTGACCTTTACTACTGATCAGTGTGACATAAATCTTAATTCATTATATTATATATTTGTCCTTTTTATAGTCTTAAAGGTACATGTGCCATTCCTAAGAAAAACACTTTTTCCATATTTTTCTCAACTCAGCTATAACTTAGTTCACATAATACTAGGGACAAAATATATTTCAAGTAACTTTAGTCATGCTTATTTCATAGTTTTTATTCTATTTATTCAAAAGAAACCCTATTTTATGAATTATTTTCTTTGTAAAACTGATGAAAATGAGATACAGGAAATGTTTGGAATTAGCTGGTTTAACTGTTTGCCACTGGCCAATATGTCAGTACTACACGACATGAGAAAAGAGCTGTATTATCACTATTCGTGGTCACAATCCTTAAAGTAAGACATCATTTTAATCGGTATAGTGTACAGATTCAGAAAATCTAAGAAATTTTAATATATTGAATATAAAGTTTTGCCTTAAGGGTGCTATAAACAGTTTCGTATAAAAAACTAGGGGTTATTCCCCGACTAAAAATAACCATGGAGGGAAACCCCTGTTTATTAACTCAATTGGTGCAAAAGTATCATGTTTTTTGTGTTTGATTGTAAAAAATAGTTAATTAGCTTTCAATTAAAACAGGTTGAATGATAAAAATATTTTTAAAAATTAAATTAACTTTACATGCTTTGAGGGGAGACAACTTTGTAAACATCCTGTTTTTTTGGCAGTGAAAATTGAAAACTTATTTGCAGCCACTGTAGCTCTTTTCGGAGCAGGAAACCGTACCCTGAAACAAGATTTTTTTGAAAGGCCAGGTAAAAACCTACAAATTTCATACAGTTTTGATTATGAAAAATGTGCATGGATCATGTCTTCATGTCTGTGCACATGACCTGGTTTCAAGTTTTTTTCTGTCAAAATTAGAGCTTTTTTCCCCCATGTTCATTGGATGGAATGTTTTTAATATATTAAAAGTACACATTATTTTTATTTCATTATAAACTAGAGAACATTCTGATTCCAGTGATATCAAGTTTTATACAAGTATCTTTATTAATCAGTCCACCACTAAGGGTCACTTATGCATGGTCCCTAAAAATGTGACGTCATAGAAAAAAACTGTTGATTGCACCCTTAAAGGGACAAACATACATTATAGTGATGTTTTAGCATAGAAAAGTGCATGCGAATGGAGTAAAATAATTCTGAAAAATATTGTACGGCATGTATACTTTAATTTAAAAGCATCAGTTTGGTATATTTAATGCAAATATTACAGATTTGTACATAGCAACCAGAAATAAGAAAACCAGACTCTGCGCCAATATTGATGTTTTTTGCATCTTTTTGCGACGTCATGATATTTTATTTAATCTCTCATATATTTGAAACCATAGGTTGCACATTTAAAGTGTAGATATTTTCTACTTTGACCTTTACTACTGATCAGTGTGACATAAATCTTAATTCATTATATTATATATTTGTCCTTTTTATAGTCTTAAAGGTACATGTGCCATTCCTAAGAAAAACACTTTTTCCATATTTTTCTCAACTCAGCTATAACTTAGTTCACATAATACTAGGGACAAAATATATTTCAAGTAACTTTAGTCATGCTTATTTCATAGTTTTTATTCTATTTATTCAAAAGAAACCCTATTTTATGAATTATTTTCTTTGTAAAACTGATGAAAATGAGATACAGGAAATGTTTGGAATTAGCTGGTTTAACTGTTTGCCACTGGCCAATATGTCAGTACTACACGACATGAGAAAAGAGCTGTATTATCACTATTCGTGGTCACAATCCTTAAAGTAAGACATCATTTTAATCGGTATAGTGTACAGATTCAGAAAAGCTAAGAAATTTTAATATATTGAATATAAAGTTTTGCCTTAAGGGTGCTATAAACAGTTTCGTATAAAAAACTAGGGGTTATTCCCCGACTAAAAATAACCATGGAGGGAAACCCCTGTTTATTAACTCAATTGGTGCAAAAGTATCATGTTTTTTGTGTTTGATTGTAAAAAATAGTTAATTAGCTTTCAATTAAAACAGGTTGAATGATAAAAATATTTTTAAAAATTAAATTAACTTTACATGCTTTGAGGGGAGACAACTTTGTAAACATCCTGTTTTTTTGGCAGTGAAAATTGAAAACTTATTTGCAGCCACTGTAGCTCTTTTCGGAGCAGGAAACCGTACCCTGAAACAAGATTTTTTTGAAAGGCCAGGTAAAAACCTACAAATTTCATACAGTTTTGATTATGAAAAATGTGCATGGATCATGTCTTCATGTCTGTGCACATGACCTGGTTTCAAGTTTTTTTCTGTCAAAATTAGAGCTTTTTTCCCCCATGTTCATTGGATGGAATGTTTTTAATATATTAAAAGTACACATTATTTTTATTTCATTATAAACTAGAGAACATTCTGATTCCAGTGATATCAAGTTTTATACAAGTATCTTTATTAATCAGTCCACCACTAAGGGTCACTTATGCATGGTCCCTAAAAATGTGACGTCATAGAAAAAAACTGTTGATTGCACCCTTAAAGGGACAAACATACATTATAGTGATGTTTTAGCATAGAAAAGTGCATGCGAATGGAGTAAAATAATTCTGAAAAATATTGTACGGCATGTATACTTTAATTTAAAAGCATCAGTTTGGTATATTTAATGCAAATATTACAGATTTGTACATAGCAACCAGAAATAAGAAAACCAGACTCTGCGCCAATATTGATGTTTTTTGCATCTTTTTGCGACGTCATGATATTTTATTTAATCTCTCATATATTTGAAACCATAGGTTGCACATTTAAAGTGTAGATATTTTCTACTTTGACCTTTACTACTGATCAGTGTGACATAAATCTTAATTCATTATATTATATATTTGTCCTTTTTATAGTCTTAAAGGTACATGTGCCATTCCTAAGAAAAACACTTTTTCCATATTTTTCTCAACTCAGCTATAACTTAGTTCACATAATACTAGGGACAAAATATATTTCAAGTAACTTTAGTCATGCTTATTTCATAGTTTTTATTCTATTTATTCAAAAGAAACCCTATTTTATGAATTATTTTCTTTGTAAAACTGATGAAAATGAGATACAGGAAATGTTTGGAATTAGCTGGTTTAACTGTTTGCCACTGGCCAATATGTCAGTACTACACGACATGAGAAAAGAGCTGTATTATCACTATTCGTGGTCACAATCCTTAAAGTAAGACATCATTTTAATCGGTATAGTGTACAGATTCAGAAAAGCTAAGAAATTTTAATATATTGAATATAAAGTTTTGCCTTAAGGGTGCTATAAACAGTTTCGTATAAAAAACTAGGGGTTATTCCCCGACTAAAAATAACCATGGAGGGAAACCCCTGTTTATTAACTCAATTGGTGCAAAAGTATCATGTTTTTTGTGTTTGATTGTAAAAAATAGTTAATTAGCTTTCAATTAAAACAGGTTGAATGATAAAAATATTTTTAAAAATTAAATTAACTTTACATGCTTTGAGGGGAGACAACTTTGTAAACATCCTGTTTTTTTGGCAGTGAAAATTGAAAACTTATTTGCAGCCACTGTAGCTCTTTTCGGAGCAGGAAACCGTACCCTGAAACAAGATTTTTTTGAAAGGCCAGGTAAAAACCTACAAATTTCATACAGTTTTGATTATGAAAAATGTGCATGGATCATGTCTTCATGTCTGTGCACATGACCTGGTTTCAAGTTTTTTCTGTCAAAATTAGAGCTTTTTTCCCCCATGTTCATTGGATGGAATGTTTTTAATATATTAAAAGTACACATTATTTTTATTTCATTATAAACTAGAGAACATTCTGATTCCAGTGATATCAAGTTTTATACAAGTATCTTTATTAATCAGTCCACCACTAAGGGTCACTTATGCATGGTCCCTAAAAATGTGACGTCATAGAAAAAAACTGTTGATTGCACCCTTAAAGGGACAAACATACATTATAGTGATGTTTTAGCATAGAAAAGTGCATGCGAATGGAGTAAAATAATTCTGAAAAATATTGTACGGCATGTATACTTTAATTTAAAAGCATCAGTTTGGTATATTTAATGCAAATATTACAGATTTGTACATAGCAACCAGAAATAAGAAAACCAGACTCTGCGCCAATATTGATGTTTTTTGCATCTTTTTGCGACGTCATGATATTTTATTTAATCTCTCATATATTTGAAACCATAGGTTGCACATTTAAAGTGTAGATATTTTCTACTTTGACCTTTACTACTGATCAGTGTGACATAAATCTTAATTCATTATATTATATATTTGTCCTTTTTATAGTCTTAAAGGTACATGTGCCATTCCTAAGAAAAACACTTTTTCCATATTTTTCTCAACTCAGCTATAACTTAGTTCACATAATACTAGGGACAAAATATATTTCAAGTAACTTTAGTCATGCTTATTTCATAGTTTTTATTCTATTTATTCAAAAGAAACCCTATTTTATGAATTATTTTCTTTGTAAAACTGATGAAAATGAGATACAGGAAATGTTTGGAATTAGCTGGTTTAACTGTTTGCCACTGGCCAATATGTCAGTACTACACGACATGAGAAAAGAGCTGTATTATCACTATTCGTGGTCACAATCCTTAAAGTAAGACATCATTTTAATCGGTATAGTGTACAGATTCAGAAAAGCTAAGAAATTTTAATATATTGAATATAAAGTTTTGCCTTAAGGGTGCTATAAACAGTTTCGTATAAAAAACTAGGGGTTATTCCCCGACTAAAAATAACCATGGAGGGAAACCCCTGTTTATTAACTCAATTGGTGCAAAAGTATCATGTTTTTTGTGTTTGATTGTAAAAAATAGTTAATTAGCTTTCAATTAAAACAGGTTGAATGATAAAAATATTTTTAAAAATTAAATTAACTTTACATGCTTTGAGGGGAGACAACTTTGTAAACATCCTGTTTTTTTGGCAGTGAAAATTGAAAACTTATTTGCAGCCACTGTAGCTCTTTTCGGAGCAGGAAACCGTACCCTGAAACAAGATTTTTTTGAAAGGCCAGGTAAAAACCTACAAATTTCATACAGTTTTGATTATGAAAAATGTGCATGGATCATGTCTTCATGTCTGTGCACATGACCTGGTTTCAAGTTTTTTCTGTCAAAATTAGAGCTTTTTTCCCCCATGTTCATTGGATGGAATGTTTTTAATATATTAAAAGTACACATTATTTTTATTTCATTATAAACTAGAGAACATTCTGATTCCAGTGATATCAAGTTTTATACAAGTATCTTTATTAATCAGTCCACCACTAAGGGTCACTTATGCATGGTCCCTAAAAATGTGACGTCATAGAAAAAAACTGTTGATTGCACCCTTAAAGGGACAAACATACATTATAGTGATGTTTTAGCATAGAAAAGTGCATGCGAATGGAGTAAAATAATTCTGAAAAATATTGTACGGCATGTATACTTTAATTTAAAAGCATCAGTTTGGTATATTTAATGCAAATATTACAGATTTGTACATAGCAACCAGAAATAAGAAAACCAGACTCTGCGCCAATATTGATGTTTTTTGCATCTTTTTGCGACGTCATGATATTTTATTTAATCTCTCATATATTTGAAACCATAGGTTGCACATTTAAAGTGTAGATATTTTCTACTTTGACCTTTACTACTGATCAGTGTGACATAAATCTTAATTCATTATATTATATATTTGTCCTTTTTATAGTCTTAAAGGTACATGTGCCATTCCTAAGAAAAACACTTTTTCCATATTTTTCTCAACTCAGCTATAACTTAGTTCACATAATACTAGGGACAAAATATATTTCAAGTAACTTTAGTCATGCTTATTTCATAGTTTTTATTCTATTTATTCAAAAGAAACCCTATTTTATGAATTATTTTCTTTGTAAAACTGATGAAAATGAGATACAGGAAATGTTTGGAATTAGCTGGTTTAACTGTTTGCCACTGGCCAATATGTCAGTACTACACGACATGAGAAAAGAGCTGTATTATCACTATTCGTGGTCACAATCCTTAAAGTAAGACATCATTTTAATCGGTATAGTGTACAGATTCAGAAAAGCTAAGAAATTTTAATATATTGAATATAAAGTTTTGCCTTAAAGGGACAAACATACATTATAGTGATGTTTTAGCATAGAAAAGTGCATGCGAATGGAGTAAAATAATTCTGAAAAATATTGTACGGCATGTATACTTTAATTTAAAAGCATCAGTTTGGTATATTTAATGCAAATATTACAGATTTGTACATAGCAACCAGAAATAAGAAAACCAGACTCTGCGCCAATATTGATGTTTTTTGCATCTTTTTGCGACGTCATGATATTTTATTTAATCTCTCATATATTTGAAACCATAGGTTGCACATTTAAAGTGTAGATATTTTCTACTTTGACCTTTACTACTGATCAGTGTGACATAAATCTTAATTCATTATATTATATATTTGTCCTTTTTATAGTCTTAAAGGTACATGTGCCATTCCTAAGAAAAACACTTTTTCCATATTTTTCTCAACTCAGCTATAACTTAGTTCACATAATACTAGGGACAAAATATATTTCAAGTAACTTTAGTCATGCTTATTTCATAGTTTTTATTCTATTTATTCAAAAGAAACCCTATTTTATGAATTATTTTCTTTGTAAAACTGATGAAAATGAGATACAGGAAATGTTTGGAATTAGCTGGTTTAACTGTTTGCCACTGGCCAATATGTCAGTACTACACGACATGAGAAAAGAGCTGTATTATCACTATTCGTGGTCACAATCCTTAAAGTAAGACATCATTTTAATCGGTATAGTGTACAGATTCAGAAAAGCTAAGAAATTTTAATATATTGAATATAAAGTTTTGCCTTAAGGGTGCTATAAACAGTTTCGTATAAAAAACTAGGGGTTATTCCCCGACTAAAAATAACCATGGAGGGAAACCCCTGTTTATTAACTCAATTGGTGCAAAAGTATCATGTTTTTTGTGTTTGATTGTAAAAAATAGTTAATTAGCTTTCAATTAAAACAGGTTGAATGATAAAAATATTTTTAAAAATTAAATTAACTTTACATGCTTTGAGGGGAGACAACTTTGTAAACATCCTGTTTTTTTGGCAGTGAAAATTGAAAACTTATTTGCAGCCACTGTAGCTCTTTTCGGAGCAGGAAACCGTACCCTGAAACAAGATTTTTTTGAAAGGCCAGGTAAAAACCTACAAATTTCATACAGTTTTGATTATGAAAAATGTGCATGGATCATGTCTTCATGTCTGTGCACATGACCTGGTTTCAAGTTTTTTCTGTCAAAATTAGAGCTTTTTTCCCCCATGTTCATTGGATGGAATGTTTTTAATATATTAAAAGTACACATTATTTTTATTTCATTATAAACTAGAGAACATTCTGATTCCAGTGATATCAAGTTTTATACAAGTATCTTTATTAATCAGTCCACCACTAAGGGTCACTTATGCATGGTCCCTAAAAATGTGACGTCATAGAAAAAAACTGTTGATTGCACCCTTAAAGGGACAAACATACATTATAGTGATGTTTTAGCATAGAAAAGTGCATGCGAATGGAGTAAAATAATTCTGAAAAATATTGTACGGCATGTATACTTTAATTTAAAAGCATCAGTTTGGTATATTTAATGCAAATATTACAGATTTGTACATAGCAACCAGAAATAAGAAAACCAGACTCTGCGCCAATATTGATGTTTTTTGCATCTTTTTGCGACGTCATGATATTTTATTTAATCTCTCATATATTTGAAACCATAGGTTGCACATTTAAAGTGTAGATATTTTCTACTTTGACCTTTACTACTGATCAGTGTGACATAAATCTTAATTCATTATATTATATATTTGTCCTTTTTATAGTCTTAAAGGTACATGTGCCATTCCTAAGAAAAACACTTTTTCCATATTTTTCTCAACTCAGCTATAACTTAGTTCACATAATACTAGGGACAAAATATATTTCAAGTAACTTTAGTCATGCTTATTTCATAGTTTTTATTCTATTTATTCAAAAGAAACCCTATTTTATGAATTATTTTCTTTGTAAAACTGATGAAAATGAGATACAGGAAATGTTTGGAATTAGCTGGTTTAACTGTTTGCCACTGGCCAATATGTCAGTACTACACGACATGAGAAAAGAGCTGTATTATCACTATTCGTGGTCACAATCCTTAAAGTAAGACATCATTTTAATCGGTATAGTGTACAGATTCAGAAAAGCTAAGAAATTTTAATATATTGAATATAAAGTTTTGCCTTAATTAAGGGTGCTATAAACAGTTTCGTATAAAAAACTAGGGGTTATTCCCCGACTAAAAATAACCATGGAGGGAAACCCCTGTTTATTAACTCAATTGGTGCAAAAGTATCATGTTTTTTGTGTTTGATTGTAAAAAATAGTTAATTAGCTTTCAATTAAAACAGGTTGAATGATAAAAATATTTTTAAAAATTAAATTAACTTTACATGCTTTGAGGGGAGACAACTTTGTAAACATCCTGTTTTTTTGGCAGTGAAAATTGAAAACTTATTTGCAGCCACTGTAGCTCTTTTCGGAGCAGGAAACCGTACCCTGAAACAAGATTTTTTTGAAAGGCCAGGTAAAAACCTACAAATTTCATACAGTTTTGATTATGAAAAATGTGCATGGATCATGTCTTCATGTCTGTGCACATGACCTGGTTTCAAGTTTTTTCTGTCAAAATTAGAGCTTTTTTCCCCCATGTTCATTGGATGGAATGTTTTTAATATATTAAAAGTACACATTATTTTTATTTCATTATAAACTAGAGAACATTCTGATTCCAGTGATATCAAGTTTTATACAAGTATCTTTATTAATCAGTCCACCACTAAGGGTCACTTATGCATGGTCCCTAAAAATGTGACGTCATAGAAAAAAACTGTTGATTGCACCCTTAAAGGGACAAACATACATTATAGTGATGTTTTAGCATAGAAAAGTGCATGCGAATGGAGTAAAATAATTCTGAAAAATATTGTACGGCATGTATACTTTAATTTAAAAGCATCAGTTTGGTATATTTAATGCAAATATTACAGATTTGTACATAGCAACCAGAAATAAGAAAACCAGACTCTGCGCCAATATTGATGTTTTTTGCATCTTTTTGCGACGTCATGATATTTTATTTAATCTCTCATATATTTGAAACCATAGGTTGCACATTTAAAGTGTAGATATTTTCTACTTTGACCTTTACTACTGATCAGTGTGACATAAATCTTAATTCATTATATTATATATTTGTCCTTTTTATAGTCTTAAAGGTACATGTGCCATTCCTAAGAAAAACACTTTTTCCATATTTTTCTCAACTCAGCTATAACTTAGTTCACATAATACTAGGGACAAAATATATTTCAAGTAACTTTAGTCATGCTTATTTCATAGTTTTTATTCTATTTATTCAAAAGAAACCCTATTTTATGAATTATTTTCTTTGTAAAACTGATGAAAATGAGATACAGGAAATGTTTGGAATTAGCTGGTTTAACTGTTTGCCACTGGCCAATATGTCAGTACTACACGACATGAGAAAAGAGCTGTATTATCACTATTCGTGGTCACAATCCTTAAAGTAAGACATCATTTTAATCGGTATAGTGTACAGATTCAGAAAAGCTAAGAAATTTTAATATATTGAATATAAAGTTTTGCCTTAAGGGTGCTATAAACAGTTTCGTATAAAAAACTAGGGGTTATTCCCCGACTAAAAATAACCATGGAGGGAAACCCCTGTTTATTAACTCAATTGGTGCAAAAGTATCATGTTTTTTGTGTTTGATTGTAAAAAATAGTTAATTAGCTTTCAATTAAAACAGGTTGAATGATAAAAATATTTTTAAAAATTAAATTAACTTTACATGCTTTGAGGGGAGACAACTTTGTAAACATCCTGTTTTTTTGGCAGTGAAAATTGAAAACTTATTTGCAGCCACTGTAGCTCTTTTCGGAGCAGGAAACCGTACCCTGAAACAAGATTTTTTTGAAAGGCCAGGTAAAAACCTACAAATTTCATACAGTTTTGATTATGAAAAATGTGCATGGATCATGTCTTCATGTCTGTGCACATGACCTGGTTTCAAGTTTTTTCTGTCAAAATTAGAGCTTTTTTCCCCCATGTTCATTGGATGGAATGTTTTTAATATATTAAAAGTACACATTATTTTTATTTCATTATAAACTAGAGAACATTCTGATTCCAGTGATATCAAGTTTTATACAAGTATCTTTATTAATCAGTCCACCACTAAGGGTCACTTATGCATGGTCCCTAAAAATGTGACGTCATAGAAAAAAACTGTTGATTGCACCCTTAAAGGGACAAACATACATTATAGTGATGTTTTAGCATAGAAAAGTGCATGCGAATGGAGTAAAATAATTCTGAAAAATATTGTACGGCATGTATACTTTAATTTAAAAGCATCAGTTTGGTATATTTAATGCAAATATTACAGATTTGTACATAGCAACCAGAAATAAGAAAACCAGACTCTGCGCCAATATTGATGTTTTTTGCATCTTTTTGCGACGTCATGATATTTTATTTAATCTCTCATATATTTGAAACCATAGGTTGCACATTTAAAGTGTAGATATTTTCTACTTTGACCTTTACTACTGATCAGTGTGACATAAATCTTAATTCATTATATTATATATTTGTCCTTTTTATAGTCTTAAAGGTACATGTGCCATTCCTAAGAAAAACACTTTTTCCATATTTTTCTCAACTCAGCTATAACTTAGTTCACATAATACTAGGGACAAAATATATTTCAAGTAACTTTAGTCATGCTTATTTCATAGTTTTTATTCTATTTATTCAAAAGAAACCCTATTTTATGAATTATTTTCTTTGTAAAACTGATGAAAATGAGATACAGGAAATGTTTGGAATTAGCTGGTTTAACTGTTTGCCACTGGCCAATATGTCAGTACTACACGACATGAGAAAAGAGCTGTATTATCACTATTCGTGGTCACAATCCTTAAAGTAAGACATCATTTTAATCGGTATAGTGTACAGATTCAGAAAAGCTAAGAAATTTTAATATATTGAATATAAAGTTTTGCCTTAAGGGTGCTATAAACAGTTTCGTATAAAAAACTAGGGGTTATTCCCCGACTAAAAATAACCATGGAGGGAAACCCCTGTTTATTAACTCAATTGGTGCAAAAGTATCATGTTTTTTGTGTTTGATTGTAAAAAATAGTTAATTAGCTTTCAATTAAAACAGGTTGAATGATAAAAATATTTTTAAAAATTAAATTAACTTTACATGCTTTGAGGGGAGACAACTTTGTAAACATCCTGTTTTTTTGGCAGTGAAAATTGAAAACTTATTTGCAGCCACTGTAGCTCTTTTCGGAGCAGGAAACCGTACCCTGAAACAAGATTTTTTTGAAAGGCCAGGTAAAAACCTACAAATTTCATACAGTTTTGATTATGAAAAATGTGCATGGATCATGTCTTCATGTCTGTGCACATGACCTGGTTTCAAGTTTTTTCTGTCAAAATTAGAGCTTTTTTCCCCCATGTTCATTGGATGGAATGTTTTTAATATATTAAAAGTACACATTATTTTTATTTCATTATAAACTAGAGAACATTCTGATTCCAGTGATATCAAGTTTTATACAAGTATCTTTATTAATCAGTCCACCACTAAGGGTCACTTATGCATGGTCCCTAAAAATGTGACGTCATAGAAAAAAACTGTTGATTGCACCCTTAAAGGGACAAACATACATTATAGTGATGTTTTAGCATAGAAAAGTGCATGCGAATGGAGTAAAATAATTCTGAAAAATATTGTACGGCATGTATACTTTAATTTAAAAGCATCAGTTTGGTATATTTAATGCAAATATTACAGATTTGTACATAGCAACCAGAAATAAGAAAACCAGACTCTGCGCCAATATTGATGTTTTTTGCATCTTTTTGCGACGTCATGATATTTTATTTAATCTCTCATATATTTGAAACCATAGGTTGCACATTTAAAGTGTAGATATTTTCTACTTTGACCTTTACTACTGATCAGTGTGACATAAATCTTAATTCATTATATTATATATTTGTCCTTTTTATAGTCTTAAAGGTACATGTGCCATTCCTAAGAAAAACACTTTTTCCATATTTTTCTCAACTCAGCTATAACTTAGTTCACATAATACTAGGGACAAAATATATTTCAAGTAACTTTAGTCATGCTTATTTCATAGTTTTTATTCTATTTATTCAAAAGAAACCCTATTTTATGAATTATTTTCTTTGTAAAACTGATGAAAATGAGATACAGGAAATGTTTGGAATTAGCTGGTTTAACTGTTTGCCACTGGCCAATATGTCAGTACTACACGACATGAGAAAAGAGCTGTATTATCACTATTCGTGGTCACAATCCTTAAAGTAAGACATCATTTTAATCGGTATAGTGTACAGATTCAGAAAAGCTAAGAAATTTTAATATATTGAATATAAAGTTTTGCCTTAAGGGTGCTATAAACAGTTTCGTATAAAAAACTAGGGGTTATTCCCCGACTAAAAATAACCATGGAGGGAAACCCCTGTTTATTAACTCAATTGGTGCAAAAGTATCATGTTTTTTGTGTTTGATTGTAAAAAATAGTTAATTAGCTTTCAATTAAAACAGGTTGAATGATAAAAATATTTTTAAAAATTAAATTAACTTTACATGCTTTGAGGGGAGACAACTTTGTAAACATCCTGTTTTTTTGGCAGTGAAAATTGAAAACTTATTTGCAGCCACTGTAGCTCTTTTCGGAGCAGGAAACCGTACCCTGAAACAAGATTTTTTTGAAAGGCCAGGTAAAAACCTACAAATTTCATACAGTTTTGATTATGAAAAATGTGCATGGATCATGTCTTCATGTCTGTGCACATGACCTGGTTTCAAGTTTTTTCTGTCAAAATTAGAGCTTTTTTCCCCCATGTTCATTGGATGGAATGTTTTTAATATATTAAAAGTACACATTATTTTTATTTCATTATAAACTAGAGAACATTCTGATTCCAGTGATATCAAGTTTTATACAAGTATCTTTATTAATCAGTCCACCACTAAGGGTCACTTATGCATGGTCCCTAAAAATGTGACGTCATAGAAAAAAACTGTTGATTGCACCCTTAAAGGGACAAACATACATTATAGTGATGTTTTAGCATAGAAAAGTGCATGCGAATGGAGTAAAATAATTCTGAAAAATATTGTACGGCATGTATACTTTAATTTAAAAGCATCAGTTTGGTATATTTAATGCAAATATTACAGATTTGTACATAGCAACCAGAAATAAGAAAACCAGACTCTGCGCCAATATTGATGTTTTTTGCATCTTTTTGCGACGTCATGATATTTTATTTAATCTCTCATATATTTGAAACCATAGGTTGCACATTTAAAGTGTAGATATTTTCTACTTTGACCTTTACTACTGATCAGTGTGACATAAATCTTAATTCATTATATTATATATTTGTCCTTTTTATAGTCTTAAAGGTACATGTGCCATTCCTAAGAAAAACACTTTTTCCATATTTTTCTCAACTCAGCTATAACTTAGTTCACATAATACTAGGGACAAAATATATTTCAAGTAACTTTAGTCATGCTTATTTCATAGTTTTTATTCTATTTATTCAAAAGAAACCCTATTTTATGAATTATTTTCTTTGTAAAACTGATGAAAATGAGATACAGGAAATGTTTGGAATTAGCTGGTTTAACTGTTTGCCACTGGCCAATATGTCAGTACTACACGACATGAGAAAAGAGCTGTATTATCACTATTCGTGGTCACAATCCTTAAAGTAAGACATCATTTTAATCGGTATAGTGTACAGATTCAGAAAAGCTAAGAAATTTTAATATATTGAATATAAAGTTTTGCCTTAAGGGTGCTATAAACAGTTTCGTATAAAAAACTAGGGGTTATTCCCCGACTAAAAATAACCATGGAGGGAAACCCCTGTTTATTAACTCAATTGGTGCAAAAGTATCATGTTTTTTGTGTTTGATTGTAAAAAATAGTTAATTAGCTTTCAATTAAAACAGGTTGAATGATAAAAATATTTTTAAAAATTAAATTAACTTTACATGCTTTGAGGGGAGACAACTTTGTAAACATCCTGTTTTTTTGGCAGTGAAAATTGAAAACTTATTTGCAGCCACTGTAGCTCTTTTCGGAGCAGGAAACCGTACCCTGAAACAAGATTTTTTTGAAAGGCCAGGTAAAAACCTACAAATTTCATACAGTTTTGATTATGAAAAATGTGCATGGATCATGTCTTCATGTCTGTGCACATGACCTGGTTTCAAGTTTTTTCTGTCAAAATTAGAGCTTTTTTCCCCCATGTTCATTGGATGGAATGTTTTTAATATATTAAAAGTACACATTATTTTTATTTCATTATAAACTAGAGAACATTCTGATTCCAGTGATATCAAGTTTTATACAAGTATCTTTATTAATCAGTCCACCACTAAGGGTCACTTATGCATGGTCCCTAAAAATGTGACGTCATAGAAAAAAACTGTTGATTGCACCCTTAAAGGGACAAACATACATTATAGTGATGTTTTAGCATAGAAAAGTGCATGCGAATGGAGTAAAATAATTCTGAAAAATATTGTACGGCATGTATACTTTAATTTAAAAGCATCAGTTTGGTATATTTAATGCAAATATTACAGATTTGTACATAGCAACCAGAAATAAGAAAACCAGACTCTGCGCCAATATTGATGTTTTTTGCATCTTTTTGCGACGTCATGATATTTTATTTAATCTCTCATATATTTGAAACCATAGGTTGCACATTTAAAGTGTAGATATTTTCTACTTTGACCTTTACTACTGATCAGTGTGACATAAATCTTAATTCATTATATTATATATTTGTCCTTTTTATAGTCTTAAAGGTACATGTGCCATTCCTAAGAAAAACACTTTTTCCATATTTTTCTCAACTCAGCTATAACTTAGTTCACATAATACTAGGGACAAAATATATTTCAAGTAACTTTAGTCATGCTTATTTCATAGTTTTTATTCTATTTATTCAAAAGAAACCCTATTTTATGAATTATTTTCTTTGTAAAACTGATGAAAATGAGATACAGGAAATGTTTGGAATTAGCTGGTTTAACTGTTTGCCACTGGCCAATATGTCAGTACTACACGACATGAGAAAAGAGCTGTATTATCACTATTCGTGGTCACAATCCTTAAAGTAAGACATCATTTTAATCGGTATAGTGTACAGATTCAGAAAAGCTAAGAAATTTTAATATATTGAATATAAAGTTTTGCCTTAAGGGTGCTATAAACAGTTTCGTATAAAAAACTAGGGGTTATTCCCCGACTAAAAATAACCATGGAGGGAAACCCCTGTTTATTAACTCAATTGGTGCAAAAGTATCATGTTTTTTGTGTTTGATTGTAAAAAATAGTTAATTAGCTTTCAATTAAAACAGGTTGAATGATAAAAATATTTTTAAAAATTAAATTAACTTTACATGCTTTGAGGGGAGACAACTTTGTAAACATCCTGTTTTTTTGGCAGTGAAAATTGAAAACTTATTTGCAGCCACTGTAGCTCTTTTCGGAGCAGGAAACCGTACCCTGAAACAAGATTTTTTTGAAAGGCCAGGTAAAAACCTACAAATTTCATACAGTTTTGATTATGAAAAATGTGCATGGATCATGTCTTCATGTCTGTGCACATGACCTGGTTTCAAGTTTTTTCTGTCAAAATTAGAGCTTTTTTCCCCCATGTTCATTGGATGGAATGTTTTTAATATATTAAAAGTACACATTATTTTTATTTCATTATAAACTAGAGAACATTCTGATTCCAGTGATATCAAGTTTTATACAAGTATCTTTATTAATCAGTCCACCACTAAGGGTCACTTATGCATGGTCCCTAAAAATGTGACGTCATAGAAAAAAACTGTTGATTGCACCCTTAAAGGGACAAACATACATTATAGTGATGTTTTAGCATAGAAAAGTGCATGCGAATGGAGTAAAATAATTCTGAAAAATATTGTACGGCATGTATACTTTAATTTAAAAGCATCAGTTTGGTATATTTAATGCAAATATTACAGATTTGTACATAGCAACCAGAAATAAGAAAACCAGACTCTGCGCCAATATTGATGTTTTTTGCATCTTTTTGCGACGTCATGATATTTTATTTAATCTCTCATATATTTGAAACCATAGGTTGCACATTTAAAGTGTAGATATTTTCTACTTTGACCTTTACTACTGATCAGTGTGACATAAATCTTAATTCATTATATTATATATTTGTCCTTTTTATAGTCTTAAAGGTACATGTGCCATTCCTAAGAAAAACACTTTTTCCATATTTTTCTCAACTCAGCTATAACTTAGTTCACATAATACTAGGGACAAAATATATTTCAAGTAACTTTAGTCATGCTTATTTCATAGTTTTTATTCTATTTATTCAAAAGAAACCCTATTTTATGAATTATTTTCTTTGTAAAACTGATGAAAATGAGATACAGGAAATGTTTGGAATTAGCTGGTTTAACTGTTTGCCACTGGCCAATATGTCAGTACTACACGACATGAGAAAAGAGCTGTATTATCACTATTCGTGGTCACAATCCTTAAAGTAAGACATCATTTTAATCGGTATAGTGTACAGATTCAGAAAAGCTAAGAAATTTTAATATATTGAATATAAAGTTTTGCCTTAAGGGTGCTATAAACAGTTTCGTATAAAAAACTAGGGGTTATTCCCCGACTAAAAATAACCATGGAGGGAAACCCCTGTTTATTAACTCAATTGGTGCAAAAGTATCATGTTTTTTGTGTTTGATTGTAAAAAATAGTTAATTAGCTTTCAATTAAAACAGGTTGAATGATAAAAATATTTTTAAAAATTAAATTAACTTTACATGCTTTGAGGGGAGACAACTTTGTAAACATCCTGTTTTTTTGGCAGTGAAAATTGAAAACTTATTTGCAGCCACTGTAGCTCTTTTCGGAGCAGGAAACCGTACCCTGAAACAAGATTTTTTTGAAAGGCCAGGTAAAAACCTACAAATTTCATACAGTTTTGATTATGAAAAATGTGCATGGATCATGTCTTCATGTCTGTGCACATGACCTGGTTTCAAGTTTTTTCTGTCAAAATTAGAGCTTTTTTCCCCCATGTTCATTGGATGGAATGTTTTTAATATATTAAAAGTACACATTATTTTTATTTCATTATAAACTAGAGAACATTCTGATTCCAGTGATATCAAGTTTTATACAAGTATCTTTATTAATCAGTCCACCACTAAGGGTCACTTATGCATGGTCCCTAAAAATGTGACGTCATAGAAAAAAACTGTTGATTGCACCCTTAAAGGGACAAACATACATTATAGTGATGTTTTAGCATAGAAAAGTGCATGCGAATGGAGTAAAATAATTCTGAAAAATATTGTACGGCATGTATACTTTAATTTAAAAGCATCAGTTTGGTATATTTAATGCAAATATTACAGATTTGTACATAGCAACCAGAAATAAGAAAACCAGACTCTGCGCCAATATTGATGTTTTTTGCATCTTTTTGCGACGTCATGATATTTTATTTAATCTCTCATATATTTGAAACCATAGGTTGCACATTTAAAGTGTAGATATTTTCTACTTTGACCTTTACTACTGATCAGTGTGACATAAATCTTAATTCATTATATTATATATTTGTCCTTTTTATAGTCTTAAAGGTACATGTGCCATTCCTAAGAAAAACACTTTTTCCATATTTTTCTCAACTCAGCTATAACTTAGTTCACATAATACTAGGGACAAAATATATTTCAAGTAACTTTAGTCATGCTTATTTCATAGTTTTTATTCTATTTATTCAAAAGAAACCCTATTTTATGAATTATTTTCTTTGTAAAACTGATGAAAATGAGATACAGGAAATGTTTGGAATTAGCTGGTTTAACTGTTTGCCACTGGCCAATATGTCAGTACTACACGACATGAGAAAAGAGCTGTATTATCACTATTCGTGGTCACAATCCTTAAAGTAAGACATCATTTTAATCGGTATAGTGTACAGATTCAGAAAAGCTAAGAAATTTTAATATATTGAATATAAAGTTTTGCCTTAAAGGGACAAACATACATTATAGTGATGTTTTAGCATAGAAAAGTGCATGCGAATGGAGTAAAATAATTCTGAAAAATATTGTACGGCATGTATACTTTAATTTAAAAGCATCAGTTTGGTATATTTAATGCAAATATTACAGATTTGTACATAGCAACCAGAAATAAGAAAACCAGACTCTGCGCCAATATTGATGTTTTTTGCATCTTTTTGCGACGTCATGATATTTTATTTAATCTCTCATATATTTGAAACCATAGGTTGCACATTTAAAGTGTAGATATTTTCTACTTTGACCTTTACTACTGATCAGTGTGACATAAATCTTAATTCATTATATTATATATTTGTCCTTTTTATAGTCTTAAAGGTACATGTGCCATTCCTAAGAAAAACACTTTTTCCATATTTTTCTCAACTCAGCTATAACTTAGTTCACATAATACTAGGGACAAAATATATTTCAAGTAACTTTAGTCATGCTTATTTCATAGTTTTTATTCTATTTATTCAAAAGAAACCCTATTTTATGAATTATTTTCTTTGTAAAACTGATGAAAATGAGATACAGGAAATGTTTGGAATTAGCTGGTTTAACTGTTTGCCACTGGCCAATATGTCAGTACTACACGACATGAGAAAAGAGCTGTATTATCACTATTCGTGGTCACAATCCTTAAAGTAAGACATCATTTTAATCGGTATAGTGTACAGATTCAGAAAAGCTAAGAAATTTTAATATATTGAATATAAAGTTTTGCCTTAAAGGGACAAACATACATTATAGTGATGTTTTAGCATAGAAAAGTGCATGCGAATGGAGTAAAATAATTCTGAAAAATATTGTACGGCATGTATACTTTAATTTAAAAGCATCAGTTTGGTATATTTAATGCAAATATTACAGATTTGTACATAGCAACCAGAAATAAGAAAACCAGACTCTGCGCCAATATTGATGTTTTTTGCATCTTTTTGCGACGTCATGATATTTTATTTAATCTCTCATATATTTGAAACCATAGGTTGCACATTTAAAGTGTAGATATTTTCTACTTTGACCTTTACTACTGATCAGTGTGACATAAATCTTAATTCATTATATTATATATTTGTCCTTTTTATAGTCTTAAAGGTACATGTGCCATTCCTAAGAAAAACACTTTTTCCATATTTTTCTCAACTCAGCTATAACTTAGTTCACATAATACTAGGGACAAAATATATTTCAAGTAACTTTAGTCATGCTTATTTCATAGTTTTTATTCTATTTATTCAAAAGAAACCCTATTTTATGAATTATTTTCTTTGTAAAACTGATGAAAATGAGATACAGGAAATGTTTGGAATTAGCTGGTTTAACTGTTTGCCACTGGCCAATATGTCAGTACTACACGACATGAGAAAAGAGCTGTATTATCACTATTCGTGGTCACAATCCTTAAAGTAAGACATCATTTTAATCGGTATAGTGTACAGATTCAGAAAAGCTAAGAAATTTTAATATATTGAATATAAAGTTTTGCCTTAAGGGTGCTATAAACAGTTTCGTATAAAAAACTAGGGGTTATTCCCCGACTAAAAATAACCATGGAGGGAAACCCCTGTTTATTAACTCAATTGGTGCAAAAGTATCATGTTTTTTGTGTTTGATTGTAAAAAATAGTTAATTAGCTTTCAATTAAAACAGGTTGAATGATAAAAATATTTTTAAAAATTAAATTAACTTTACATGCTTTGAGGGGAGACAACTTTGTAAACATCCTGTTTTTTTGGCAGTGAAAATTGAAAACTTATTTGCAGCCACTGTAGCTCTTTTCGGAGCAGGAAACCGTACCCTGAAACAAGATTTTTTTGAAAGGCCAGGTAAAAACCTACAAATTTCATACAGTTTTGATTATGAAAAATGTGCATGGATCATGTCTTCATGTCTGTGCACATGACCTGGTTTCAAGTTTTTTCTGTCAAAATTAGAGCTTTTTTCCCCCATGTTCATTGGATGGAATGTTTTTAATATATTAAAAGTACACATTATTTTTATTTCATTATAAACTAGAGAACATTCTGATTCCAGTGATATCAAGTTTTATACAAGTATCTTTATTAATCAGTCCACCACTAAGGGTCACTTATGCATGGTCCCTAAAAATGTGACGTCATAGAAAAAAACTGTTGATTGCACCCTTAAAGGGACAAACATACATTATAGTGATGTTTTAGCATAGAAAAGTGCATGCGAATGGAGTAAAATAATTCTGAAAAATATTGTACGGCATGTATACTTTAATTTAAAAGCATCAGTTTGGTATATTTAATGCAAATATTACAGATTTGTACATAGCAACCAGAAATAAGAAAACCAGACTCTGCGCCAATATTGATGTTTTTTGCATCTTTTTGCGACGTCATGATATTTTATTTAATCTCTCATATATTTGAAACCATAGGTTGCACATTTAAAGTGTAGATATTTTCTACTTTGACCTTTACTACTGATCAGTGTGACATAAATCTTAATTCATTATATTATATATTTGTCCTTTTTATAGTCTTAAAGGTACATGTGCCATTCCTAAGAAAAACACTTTTTCCATATTTTTCTCAACTCAGCTATAACTTAGTTCACATAATACTAGGGACAAAATATATTTCAAGTAACTTTAGTCATGCTTATTTCATAGTTTTTATTCTATTTATTCAAAAGAAACCCTATTTTATGAATTATTTTCTTTGTAAAACTGATGAAAATGAGATACAGGAAATGTTTGGAATTAGCTGGTTTAACTGTTTGCCACTGGCCAATATGTCAGTACTACACGACATGAGAAAAGAGCTGTATTATCACTATTCGTGGTCACAATCCTTAAAGTAAGACATCATTTTAATCGGTATAGTGTACAGATTCAGAAAAGCTAAGAAATTTTAATATATTGAATATAAAGTTTTGCCTTAAGGGTGCTATAAACAGTTTCGTATAAAAAACTAGGGGTTATTCCCCGACTAAAAATAACCATGGAGGGAAACCCCTGTTTATTAACTCAATTGGTGCAAAAGTATCATGTTTTTTGTGTTTGATTGTAAAAAATAGTTAATTAGCTTTCAATTAAAACAGGTTGAATGATAAAAATATTTTTAAAAATTAAATTAACTTTACATGCTTTGAGGGGAGACAACTTTGTAAACATCCTGTTTTTTTGGCAGTGAAAATTGAAAACTTATTTGCAGCCACTGTAGCTCTTTTCGGAGCAGGAAACCGTACCCTGAAACAAGATTTTTTTGAAAGGCCAGGTAAAAACCTACAAATTTCATACAGTTTTGATTATGAAAAATGTGCATGGATCATGTCTTCATGTCTGTGCACATGACCTGGTTTCAAGTTTTTTCTGTCAAAATTAGAGCTTTTTTCCCCCATGTTCATTGGATGGAATGTTTTTAATATATTAAAAGTACACATTATTTTTATTTCATTATAAACTAGAGAACATTCTGATTCCAGTGATATCAAGTTTTATACAAGTATCTTTATTAATCAGTCCACCACTAAGGGTCACTTATGCATGGTCCCTAAAAATGTGACGTCATAGAAAAAAACTGTTGATTGCACCCTTAAAGGGACAAACATACATTATAGTGATGTTTTAGCATAGAAAAGTGCATGCGAATGGAGTAAAATAATTCTGAAAAATATTGTACGGCATGTATACTTTAATTTAAAAGCATCAGTTTGGTATATTTAATGCAAATATTACAGATTTGTACATAGCAACCAGAAATAAGAAAACCAGACTCTGCGCCAATATTGATGTTTTTTGCATCTTTTTGCGACGTCATGATATTTTATTTAATCTCTCATATATTTGAAACCATAGGTTGCACATTTAAAGTGTAGATATTTTCTACTTTGACCTTTACTACTGATCAGTGTGACATAAATCTTAATTCATTATATTATATATTTGTCCTTTTTATAGTCTTAAAGGTACATGTGCCATTCCTAAGAAAAACACTTTTTCCATATTTTTCTCAACTCAGCTATAACTTAGTTCACATAATACTAGGGACAAAATATATTTCAAGTAACTTTAGTCATGCTTATTTCATAGTTTTTATTCTATTTATTCAAAAGAAACCCTATTTTATGAATTATTTTCTTTGTAAAACTGATGAAAATGAGATACAGGAAATGTTTGGAATTAGCTGGTTTAACTGTTTGCCACTGGCCAATATGTCAGTACTACACGACATGAGAAAAGAGCTGTATTATCACTATTCGTGGTCACAATCCTTAAAGTAAGACATCATTTTAATCGGTATAGTGTACAGATTCAGAAAAGCTAAGAAATTTTAATATATTGAATATAAAGTTTTGCCTTAAGGGTGCTATAAACAGTTTCGTATAAAAAACTAGGGGTTATTCCCCGACTAAAAATAACCATGGAGGGAAACCCCTGTTTATTAACTCAATTGGTGCAAAAGTATCATGTTTTTTGTGTTTGATTGTAAAAAATAGTTAATTAGCTTTCAATTAAAACAGGTTGAATGATAAAAATATTTTTAAAAATTAAATTAACTTTACATGCTTTGAGGGGAGACAACTTTGTAAACATCCTGTTTTTTTGGCAGTGAAAATTGAAAACTTATTTGCAGCCACTGTAGCTCTTTTCGGAGCAGGAAACCGTACCCTGAAACAAGATTTTTTTGAAAGGCCAGGTAAAAACCTACAAATTTCATACAGTTTTGATTATGAAAAATGTGCATGGATCATGTCTTCATGTCTGTGCACATGACCTGGTTTCAAGTTTTTTCTGTCAAAATTAGAGCTTTTTTCCCCCATGTTCATTGGATGGAATGTTTTTAATATATTAAAAGTACACATTATTTTTATTTCATTATAAACTAGAGAACATTCTGATTCCAGTGATATCAAGTTTTATACAAGTATCTTTATTAATCAGTCCACCACTAAGGGTCACTTATGCATGGTCCCTAAAAATGTGACGTCATAGAAAAAAACTGTTGATTGCACCCTTAAAGGGACAAACATACATTATAGTGATGTTTTAGCATAGAAAAGTGCATGCGAATGGAGTAAAATAATTCTGAAAAATATTGTACGGCATGTATACTTTAATTTAAAAGCATCAGTTTGGTATATTTAATGCAAATATTACAGATTTGTACATAGCAACCAGAAATAAGAAAACCAGACTCTGCGCCAATATTGATGTTTTTTGCATCTTTTTGCGACGTCATGATATTTTATTTAATCTCTCATATATTTGAAACCATAGGTTGCACATTTAAAGTGTAGATATTTTCTACTTTGACCTTTACTACTGATCAGTGTGACATAAATCTTAATTCATTATATTATATATTTGTCCTTTTTATAGTCTTAAAGGTACATGTGCCATTCCTAAGAAAAACACTTTTTCCATATTTTTCTCAACTCAGCTATAACTTAGTTCACATAATACTAGGGACAAAATATATTTCAAGTAACTTTAGTCATGCTTATTTCATAGTTTTTATTCTATTTATTCAAAAGAAACCCTATTTTATGAATTATTTTCTTTGTAAAACTGATGAAAATGAGATACAGGAAATGTTTGGAATTAGCTGGTTTAACTGTTTGCCACTGGCCAATATGTCAGTACTACACGACATGAGAAAAGAGCTGTATTATCACTATTCGTGGTCACAATCCTTAAAGTAAGACATCATTTTAATCGGTATAGTGTACAGATTCAGAAAAGCTAAGAAATTTTAATATATTGAATATAAAGTTTTGCCTTAAGGGTGCTATAAACAGTTTCGTATAAAAAACTAGGGGTTATTCCCCGACTAAAAATAACCATGGAGGGAAACCCCTGTTTATTAACTCAATTGGTGCAAAAGTATCATGTTTTTTGTGTTTGATTGTAAAAAATAGTTAATTAGCTTTCAATTAAAACAGGTTGAATGATAAAAATATTTTTAAAAATTAAATTAACTTTACATGCTTTGAGGGGAGACAACTTTGTAAACATCCTGTTTTTTTGGCAGTGAAAATTGAAAACTTATTTGCAGCCACTGTAGCTCTTTTCGGAGCAGGAAACCGTACCCTGAAACAAGATTTTTTTGAAAGGCCAGGTAAAAACCTACAAATTTCATACAGTTTTGATTATGAAAAATGTGCATGGATCATGTCTTCATGTCTGTGCACATGACCTGGTTTCAAGTTTTTTCTGTCAAAATTAGAGCTTTTTTCCCCCATGTTCATTGGATGGAATGTTTTTAATATATTAAAAGTACACATTATTTTTATTTCATTATAAACTAGAGAACATTCTGATTCCAGTGATATCAAGTTTTATACAAGTATCTTTATTAATCAGTCCACCACTAAGGGTCACTTATGCATGGTCCCTAAAAATGTGACGTCATAGAAAAAAACTGTTGATTGCACCCTTAAAGGGACAAACATACATTATAGTGATGTTTTAGCATAGAAAAGTGCATGCGAATGGAGTAAAATAATTCTGAAAAATATTGTACGGCATGTATACTTTAATTTAAAAGCATCAGTTTGGTATATTTAATGCAAATATTACAGATTTGTACATAGCAACCAGAAATAAGAAAACCAGACTCTGCGCCAATATTGATGTTTTTTGCATCTTTTTGCGACGTCATGATATTTTATTTAATCTCTCATATATTTGAAACCATAGGTTGCACATTTAAAGTGTAGATATTTTCTACTTTGACCTTTACTACTGATCAGTGTGACATAAATCTTAATTCATTATATTATATATTTGTCCTTTTTATAGTCTTAAAGGTACATGTGCCATTCCTAAGAAAAACACTTTTTCCATATTTTTCTCAACTCAGCTATAACTTAGTTCACATAATACTAGGGACAAAATATATTTCAAGTAACTTTAGTCATGCTTATTTCATAGTTTTTATTCTATTTATTCAAAAGAAACCCTATTTTATGAATTATTTTCTTTGTAAAACTGATGAAAATGAGATACAGGAAATGTTTGGAATTAGCTGGTTTAACTGTTTGCCACTGGCCAATATGTCAGTACTACACGACATGAGAAAAGAGCTGTATTATCACTATTCGTGGTCACAATCCTTAAAGTAAGACATCATTTTAATCGGTATAGTGTACAGATTCAGAAAAGCTAAGAAATTTTAATATATTGAATATAAAGTTTTGCCTTAAGGGTGCTATAAACAGTTTCGTATAAAAAACTAGGGGTTATTCCCCGACTAAAAATAACCATGGAGGGAAACCCCTGTTTATTAACTCAATTGGTGCAAAAGTATCATGTTTTTTGTGTTTGATTGTAAAAAATAGTTAATTAGCTTTCAATTAAAACAGGTTGAATGATAAAAATATTTTTAAAAATTAAATTAACTTTACATGCTTTGAGGGGAGACAACTTTGTAAACATCCTGTTTTTTTGGCAGTGAAAATTGAAAACTTATTTGCAGCCACTGTAGCTCTTTTCGGAGCAGGAAACCGTACCCTGAAACAAGATTTTTTTGAAAGGCCAGGTAAAAACCTACAAATTTCATACAGTTTTGATTATGAAAAATGTGCATGGATCATGTCTTCATGTCTGTGCACATGACCTGGTTTCAAGTTTTTTCTGTCAAAATTAGAGCTTTTTTCCCCCATGTTCATTGGATGGAATGTTTTTAATATATTAAAAGTACACATTATTTTTATTTCATTATAAACTAGAGAACATTCTGATTCCAGTGATATCAAGTTTTATACAAGTATCTTTATTAATCAGTCCACCACTAAGGGTCACTTATGCATGGTCCCTAAAAATGTGACGTCATAGAAAAAAACTGTTGATTGCACCCTTAAAGGGACAAACATACATTATAGTGATGTTTTAGCATAGAAAAGTGCATGCGAATGGAGTAAAATAATTCTGAAAAATATTGTACGGCATGTATACTTTAATTTAAAAGCATCAGTTTGGTATATTTAATGCAAATATTACAGATTTGTACATAGCAACCAGAAATAAGAAAACCAGACTCTGCGCCAATATTGATGTTTTTTGCATCTTTTTGCGACGTCATGATATTTTATTTAATCTCTCATATATTTGAAACCATAGGTTGCACATTTAAAGTGTAGATATTTTCTACTTTGACCTTTACTACTGATCAGTGTGACATAAATCTTAATTCATTATATTATATATTTGTCCTTTTTATAGTCTTAAAGGTACATGTGCCATTCCTAAGAAAAACACTTTTTCCATATTTTTCTCAACTCAGCTATAACTTAGTTCACATAATACTAGGGACAAAATATATTTCAAGTAACTTTAGTCATGCTTATTTCATAGTTTTTATTCTATTTATTCAAAAGAAACCCTATTTTATGAATTATTTTCTTTGTAAAACTGATGAAAATGAGATACAGGAAATGTTTGGAATTAGCTGGTTTAACTGTTTGCCACTGGCCAATATGTCAGTACTACACGACATGAGAAAAGAGCTGTATTATCACTATTCGTGGTCACAATCCTTAAAGTAAGACATCATTTTAATCGGTATAGTGTACAGATTCAGAAAAGCTAAGAAATTTTAATATATTGAATATAAAGTTTTGCCTTAAGGGTGCTATAAACAGTTTCGTATAAAAAACTAGGGGTTATTCCCCGACTAAAAATAACCATGGAGGGAAACCCCTGTTTATTAACTCAATTGGTGCAAAAGTATCATGTTTTTTGTGTTTGATTGTAAAAAATAGTTAATTAGCTTTCAATTAAAACAGGTTGAATGATAAAAATATTTTTAAAAATTAAATTAACTTTACATGCTTTGAGGGGAGACAACTTTGTAAACATCCTGTTTTTTTGGCAGTGAAAATTGAAAACTTATTTGCAGCCACTGTAGCTCTTTTCGGAGCAGGAAACCGTACCCTGAAACAAGATTTTTTTGAAAGGCCAGGTAAAAACCTACAAATTTCATACAGTTTTGATTATGAAAAATGTGCATGGATCATGTCTTCATGTCTGTGCACATGACCTGGTTTCAAGTTTTTTCTGTCAAAATTAGAGCTTTTTTCCCCCATGTTCATTGGATGGAATGTTTTTAATATATTAAAAGTACACATTATTTTTATTTCATTATAAACTAGAGAACATTCTGATTCCAGTGATATCAAGTTTTATACAAGTATCTTTATTAATCAGTCCACCACTAAGGGTCACTTATGCATGGTCCCTAAAAATGTGACGTCATAGAAAAAAACTGTTGATTGCACCCTTAAAGGGACAAACATACATTATAGTGATGTTTTAGCATAGAAAAGTGCATGCGAATGGAGTAAAATAATTCTGAAAAATATTGTACGGCATGTATACTTTAATTTAAAAGCATCAGTTTGGTATATTTAATGCAAATATTACAGATTTGTACATAGCAACCAGAAATAAGAAAACCAGACTCTGCGCCAATATTGATGTTTTTTGCATCTTTTTGCGACGTCATGATATTTTATTTAATCTCTCATATATTTGAAACCATAGGTTGCACATTTAAAGTGTAGATATTTTCTACTTTGACCTTTACTACTGATCAGTGTGACATAAATCTTAATTCATTATATTATATATTTGTCCTTTTTATAGTCTTAAAGGTACATGTGCCATTCCTAAGAAAAACACTTTTTCCATATTTTTCTCAACTCAGCTATAACTTAGTTCACATAATACTAGGGACAAAATATATTTCAAGTAACTTTAGTCATGCTTATTTCATAGTTTTTATTCTATTTATTCAAAAGAAACCCTATTTTATGAATTATTTTCTTTGTAAAACTGATGAAAATGAGATACAGGAAATGTTTGGAATTAGCTGGTTTAACTGTTTGCCACTGGCCAATATGTCAGTACTACACGACATGAGAAAAGAGCTGTATTATCACTATTCGTGGTCACAATCCTTAAAGTAAGACATCATTTTAATCGGTATAGTGTACAGATTCAGAAAAGCTAAGAAATTTTAATATATTGAATATAAAGTTTTGCCTTAAGGGTGCTATAAACAGTTTCGTATAAAAAACTAGGGGTTATTCCCCGACTAAAAATAACCATGGAGGGAAACCCCTGTTTATTAACTCAATTGGTGCAAAAGTATCATGTTTTTTGTGTTTGATTGTAAAAAATAGTTAATTAGCTTTCAATTAAAACAGGTTGAATGATAAAAATATTTTTAAAAATTAAATTAACTTTACATGCTTTGAGGGGAGACAACTTTGTAAACATCCTGTTTTTTTGGCAGTGAAAATTGAAAACTTATTTGCAGCCACTGTAGCTCTTTTCGGAGCAGGAAACCGTACCCTGAAACAAGATTTTTTTGAAAGGCCAGGTAAAAACCTACAAATTTCATACAGTTTTGATTATGAAAAATGTGCATGGATCATGTCTTCATGTCTGTGCACATGACCTGGTTTCAAGTTTTTTCTGTCAAAATTAGAGCTTTTTTCCCCCATGTTCATTGGATGGAATGTTTTTAATATATTAAAAGTACACATTATTTTTATTTCATTATAAACTAGAGAACATTCTGATTCCAGTGATATCAAGTTTTATACAAGTATCTTTATTAATCAGTCCACCACTAAGGGTCACTTATGCATGGTCCCTAAAAATGTGACGTCATAGAAAAAAACTGTTGATTGCACCCTTAAAGGGACAAACATACATTATAGTGATGTTTTAGCATAGAAAAGTGCATGCGAATGGAGTAAAATAATTCTGAAAAATATTGTACGGCATGTATACTTTAATTTAAAAGCATCAGTTTGGTATATTTAATGCAAATATTACAGATTTGTACATAGCAACCAGAAATAAGAAAACCAGACTCTGCGCCAATATTGATGTTTTTTGCATCTTTTTGCGACGTCATGATATTTTATTTAATCTCTCATATATTTGAAACCATAGGTTGCACATTTAAAGTGTAGATATTTTCTACTTTGACCTTTACTACTGATCAGTGTGACATAAATCTTAATTCATTATATTATATATTTGTCCTTTTTATAGTCTTAAAGGTACATGTGCCATTCCTAAGAAAAACACTTTTTCCATATTTTTCTCAACTCAGCTATAACTTAGTTCACATAATACTAGGGACAAAATATATTTCAAGTAACTTTAGTCATGCTTATTTCATAGTTTTTATTCTATTTATTCAAAAGAAACCCTATTTTATGAATTATTTTCTTTGTAAAACTGATGAAAATGAGATACAGGAAATGTTTGGAATTAGCTGGTTTAACTGTTTGCCACTGGCCAATATGTCAGTACTACACGACATGAGAAAAGAGCTGTATTATCACTATTCGTGGTCACAATCCTTAAAGTAAGACATCATTTTAATCGGTATAGTGTACAGATTCAGAAAAGCTAAGAAATTTTAATATATTGAATATAAAGTTTTGCCTTAAGGGTGCTATAAACAGTTTCGTATAAAAAACTAGGGGTTATTCCCCGACTAAAAATAACCATGGAGGGAAACCCCTGTTTATTAACTCAATTGGTGCAAAAGTATCATGTTTTTTGTGTTTGATTGTAAAAAATAGTTAATTAGCTTTCAATTAAAACAGGTTGAATGATAAAAATATTTTTAAAAATTAAATTAACTTTACATGCTTTGAGGAAAAATGTGACGTCATAGAAAAAAACTGTTGATTGCACCCTTAAAGGGACAAACATACATTATAGTGATGTTTTAGCATAGAAAAGTGCATGCGAATGGAGTAAAATAATTCTGAAAAATATTGTACGGCATGTATACTTTAATTTAAAAGCATCAGTTTGGTATATTTAATGCAAATATTACAGATTTGTACATAGCAACCAGAAATAAGAAAACCAGACTCTGCGCCAATATTGATGTTTTTTGCATCTTTTTGCGACGTCATGATATTTTATTTAATCTCTCATATATTTGAAACCATAGGTTGCACATTTAAAGTGTAGATATTTTCTACTTTGACCTTTACTACTGATCAGTGTGACATAAATCTTAATTCATTATATTATATATTTGTCCTTTTTATAGTCTTAAAGGTACATGTGCCATTCCTAAGAAAAACACTTTTTCCATATTTTTCTCAACTCAGCTATAACTTAGTTCACATAATACTAGGGACAAAATATATTTCAAGTAACTTTAGTCATGCTTATTTCATAGTTTTTATTCTATTTATTCAAAAGAAACCCTATTTTATGAATTATTTTCTTTGTAAAACTGATGAAAATGAGATACAGGAAATGTTTGGAATTAGCTGGTTTAACTGTTTGCCACTGGCCAATATGTCAGTACTACACGACATGAGAAAAGAGCTGTATTATCACTATTCGTGGTCACAATCCTTAAAGTAAGACATCATTTTAATCGGTATAGTGTACAGATTCAGAAAAGCTAAGAAATTTTAATATATTGAATATAAAGTTTTGCCTTAAGGGTGCTATAAACAGTTTCGTATAAAAAACTAGGGGTTATTCCCCGACTAAAAATAACCATGGAGGGAAACCCCTGTTTATTAACTCAATTGGTGCAAAAGTATCATGTTTTTTGTGTTTGATTGTAAAAAATAGTTAATTAGCTTTCAATTAAAACAGGTTGAATGATAAAAATATTTTTAAAAATTAAATTAACTTTACATGCTTTGAGGGGAGACAACTTTGTAAACATCCTGTTTTTTTGGCAGTGAAAATTGAAAACTTATTTGCAGCCACTGTAGCTCTTTTCGGAGCAGGAAACCGTACCCTGAAACAAGATTTTTTTGAAAGGCCAGGTAAAAACCTACAAATTTCATACAGTTTTGATTATGAAAAATGTGCATGGATCATGTCTTCATGTCTGTGCACATGACCTGGTTTCAAGTTTTTTCTGTCAAAATTAGAGCTTTTTTCCCCCATGTTCATTGGATGGAATGTTTTTAATATATTAAAAGTACACATTATTTTTATTTCATTATAAACTAGAGAACATTCTGATTCCAGTGATATCAAGTTTTATACAAGTATCTTTATTAATCAGTCCACCACTAAGGGTCACTTATGCATGGTCCCTAAAAATGTGACGTCATAGAAAAAAACTGTTGATTGCACCCATATATATTTAGACTCGTATATATATATATATATATATACATAAGTACGTCTGAGTCAGTGACAACCCTACAACAGATGTATCCATCGGATCGCCATCAATGATGGTGATACATGGCTGTGTACATAATGTATATACAACTCGTCTAAACATCAACCCAACAATGTTAGATCTGTAAATTTGCTTTCGCAAATTTTTGGTTCTTCCCTCGCCGGGATTCGAACCCATGCTACTGTGATATCGTGACACCAAATCGCCTGCACTGCAGCCGTCCCGCTAGACCACACGACCACCTGGGCTCTCAAAAAAAGAGCTTTCGGTGGCCATATGTTACCTTTCCACGTCAGTTTTAATCTAGCGGCGTACTACAGTACATGATATATAAGGCATGAAGATGTTATTGTTACAGATCAGCTAAATTATCTATAGTAAAGGATCCTTCAAATTAATGTAAGATACAGTCACAGAAAATAATTATATTCATAAGTACGTCTGAGTCAGTGACAACCCTACAACAGATGTATCCATCGGATCGCCATCAATGATGGTGATACATGGCTGTGTACATAATGTATATACAACTCGTCTAAACATCAACCCAACAATGTTAGATCTGTAAATTTGCTTTCGCAAATTTTTGGTTCTTCCCTCGCCGGGATTCGAACCCATGCTACTGTGATATCGTGACACCAAATCGCCTGCACTGCAGCCGTCCCGCTAGACCACACGACCACCTGGGCTCTCAAAAAAAGAGCTTTCGGTGGCCATATGTTACCTTTCCACGTCAGTTTTAATCTAGCGGCGTACTACAGTACATGATATATAAGGCATGAAGATGTTATTGTTACAGATCAGCTAAATTATCTATAGTAAAGGATCCTTCAAATTAATGTAAGATACAGTCACAGAAAATAATTATATTCATAAGTACGTCTGAGTCAGTGACAACCCTACAACAGATGTATCCATCGGATCGCCATCAATGATATATATATATAAATATGATTTCTCCTTTTTGTTGTTATTGGCTTTGAACTATAGCTGTCACAGGCTCTGAGCACTCTCAGATCTGTACGTTTGGACTATTTTGTTGTTCGGGGTATTAGTGCGTTAGTTTTTTCTCAATTGACTTGTTTCATATTTTTCATGTCGGGTATATATATATATATGATTTCTTCTTTTTGATGTTTTTGGCTTTGAACTAGCTGTCACAGGCTCTGAGAGCTCTCAGATCTGTACTTTTTAATTATTTTGTTGTTCGGGATTTTAGTCCGTTAGTTTTCTCAATTGACTTGTTTCATATTTTTCATGTCGGGCACATTTTATATCCGACTATGCATGAACTTGAGTTTAAGTTTTTCTCCTTTCATTGTTGAAGGCTGTATGCACTGCAAATATTGCGGACGCCTGACGCGTCTAGACGCGTTCCATTTTTAAACACAATATGTTCAGTTATTAACATTCGTGTTCCACATTGAACGCCAGCGTTAAAGAATATAACACATTGTGTTCAGTCTTTGAACGCACATGTTCAAGACAAGTGTTCTAAATTGAACACTAGAAATGTTCTAATATTGTAATGGGGAGTGAAAAAATATTTCATCGCTTCAGAGTCAAACAGACGATGAATAAGGGTGATTCGCACTATAATTTGACGATAAATGTATAGTTTGGTAAAAAAAAAAAAAATGAAAGAGCGTATTTATATAAGCGTGCAAATGATTGATTTTTAGTATAAATCTTCTTTCTAAAGGACTTAAGTTCTTTGGGTATATTTTTTTACAATGTAAATGTGTAAATGCTCATGAAAACGTTGCTATTGTAAAAGCGTTCTGGCGTCGAACATGATGCGTTCAAATTTACCATTCCCCCCCGAACGCCATGTGTTCGAAACATGCCCGCGTACATAACAGCGCGTGACGTATTTAATGTACCGGAAGTTTGGTTTTTGATCGTGATTGAAGAAGCTTCACTGAAGAAAATTACAGCAAAGCTTGATTTAATAGGTATGTTTAATTATCTATATTTATCACACATTTTTTTTTAGTATTAAATCAACAAATTTCTACTTTCACAGGACACACTGAAGTATAAATGGAAGTAGAACATTTTGTGTCAACACATAACGGTGCTGTTATGCCATAATTCGATTTAAAAAGTAGGAGGTTCGTTGAGAGAATATATTTAGATGATCATGCTATAAAAAAAATAACCAATGTAAATTTATACGTAAATGTTTAATGATATCGTTGCTATTGTAAATGTGTTCTAGTCTCGAACATGAAACGTTCCAGCTAATCGTTTTCTCTGAACACCATGTGTTCCAATGTCAAGACAGAAGTTTGTAAAAAGGCATACTGCAACACTAATTTTAAATTTCTTATATATATGTTATATTAATAGCTTTCTCATTCTTAAATACTTAAATCTTAGTAATTCATTTTAGCAAATGTCCACCGTTCATACATGTATTGTTATGTAATCTTATGTTACTTTTATAGGGTACAAACACATCTACAGTACTGAGGGGTAATTGTTCGTGCATTCCTCGCCCAGAATGAAGAGAAAATTTCGCAGTTCAAGAGATGACTACTTATCCTGCACCATAAAAGTACTTTCATATGTAAGTTTAAGAATTTTAGGAGTGCCCATTGACTTCTTACAAGTTTTGTTATTGCAGATTTATCAATAAAATGTGCACCATTCACTGGTGTACATTATAATCAGAAAACTATTTGAGCTAAATTCGATATGATAACATCAATTTAAATTGGAATTACCGTATACAGATCATAAGTGAAATAACTACATATCTTAAAAAAAAGGGGGGGCAAAAGGTAGTTAGTTTCTAGAAATGTGAGCAGTTAGTTTAGTGACAAGTCTAACGACAAAGTTTTGCCTAAAACACCTACTGTATGAGCATTTGCTGGACACTTCCTACCATTTTTTTTTAAAAAGCTATAGAACAAGAGAGCCCAAATACTTGAAAACGCATTTATACCACTCTTTAACAAATGTATCTTATCTAATAATGCTGACAAGTATAATGGAATTAAAAAAACGAAATAAAAGTTTAATTCTAATTCTTAAGGAATATCGACATGATCCATAATTTGTTTACTCATACACTTTATATTTCATATTTTAGAACTCACAGTTGATGGATAACAAGGTTAAAGAGTAGTTATAACCCAAGGAGACGAATGTTCTAAAAAATGGAAGCTCAAAAGACGAATGTTCTAAAAAATGGCAGCTCAAAATCAGTTGTAGACGACTCAAATCATGTTCAAAAGTACCTAAGGTAGCAGTGTTACATGAACACCGACTCGACTAGTAGCAGCATATACACAGGGTATTTTATGTTTGATATTGACTATCTGAGTGCTATGAAAGCTGTGGATCATCGAAAACATTGGTGATAAACGAGTCATTGACATAAGTATTTTGTAATTCAGGACAGTGCTTGACTTGAGAAGTTGCAAACGATGAGTTAAACTGTGTTCATAAGTCACTAAACTTTGTTGTTACATACTAATTTTAAATATGACGAACAATTTGTTTATGGTTAAATATTTGGACACATTAATTTTTGCAAATTACAAATGTTATATATATTTTTAATTTGTCTAACTTGTCATTTTAAAGTTGCTTCAATATTTCACATTGTATTGTACTTTTTTTTTTTAATGTTGCCTCTTTTAATCAATTAAAGATGTTTTTAATCAATTTAATTATTTGTTTTACAAGACCACAATAATGTTTCAGAGAATAGAACGATTTTTTCTGGAACATGTAAAATTGTGTTCCACTAATACATGTATACACTATGTGTTCTGGATATTAACACATACTTCTGGAACACAGTCCGAGCGTTCCAGAGGTGTTACAAGGCTTGGAACGCGTAACGGCATACAATTTTGCTCACAAGGTCATGTTCCAGATTCAAACACTAGGCGTTCAAGGAGTACACACTATCCGATCAAGAATAACACACATAGCGTTCGAAGGATGCACACATGATGTTAAAAACTGGAACACCAAAGTTAATATTTAGAACACTGTTACGCGTTCCAGATTCAAACACTCGGCGTTCAAAGAGTACACACTATCCGTTCAAGAATAACACACATAGCGTTCGAAAGATGCACACATACTATTAAAAACTGGAACACCAATGTTAATATTTAGAACACTGTTACGCGTTCCAGAAGTGTTACAAAGGGTGTTCAAAAAGTGTTCAGATTCTTAACACTTTTATTTACAGTGCCATGGTTGCCTATAACTGTTTACATCCTCTTCATTTGAACTTTGATGGATAGTTGTATCATTTGCAATCATACCACATCTCTTTTTTTATATAGCTTCGGAGCTCGTGATATTCAGGTGTGTGCATGTTGCCGTAAAGTTATAACTCGTCTATATGGCTGAAATAAGTATTTTGAGTTCAATGGTGGTTGGTGTTAGGTTATGTCATCAACGAATCCTCATTGTCAGATCTAGATGTCTACATCAAGAAATGAGGCAGACTTAAAACTACTATCTATTAATTGACGTGAAGTTAACGAGTATTGCTAGCTTCTTTTTTACTTCACGCAAAGCTCCTGTATGTATGAAGACCTTAATAAGTGTTATATTCTGTTGCTATGTTGCCGTCTTCAACCTACACTGTCAATGGAACTTAGAGGGCAGGAACAAAATCTTCAATATCACCTGTATGATACCGATCCATATATTTTTTTCAGTACAGAGATATAAGAAGATTGTGTCCTGCCTTTTTTTTAAATTTGTAATCTCTGTCCTGCACATTTATTTTTCAGTCTATTCGGTCCTGCCTTTTTTTTCTTAGCTTGTCCTGACTTTTTTACAACAATTGTCATCCTGCCTTTTTTTTTGCCAAGTTACCGTTCCTGCCTTTTTTTGATTGCCTTGTACTGCTATATACTAGGGACAAAGATACAGATACAAGTATACAAGTAGATAATGGTATCATTATGATAATTCCTATAGTTAAACAGATACTTCAAGATAAATACAACTATGAGATTGAAATGAAATTATTATTATGAAAACTGCGTATAGTTTAACATGGATAAATAGCTTGAAGCAATTACATTTTTAGTGACAAAAACATGTGAATCAGACGAAAAGTTTAAACCTCATTGTTTCTAGTCTATGTATAATTTATCATCCTAGCAAAAGTTGTCAGACATGATGTAAACAGTAAAAATCAAGGGCATACGATACAGTTTTGATCCTGTATTTACAAGTTCGTGAAAATATTTTGTACCTGATTAAATCAAATATGTAATAAAAAATATACCTTCATGTGCTACTTTTTCAGTAAAATGTGGTCGAAATTTGGTATATGTGCTCAAAATTCAGATTTGTGGCCGTAATTTCTTTTTCGAAAGAAAGACATAATTTTTTGGTTATGAAAGATAAACACAAATAGATTTTTGTTAAATAATCAGTAATTTCTGTATTTTATAAGTATCCTAAAAATTTATGCATTTTTTATTCAAAATAACTCATATTTATCAAATGTTCATGAATTGAGGAAAATACGTCATTTTTTTTGCTGCATGTTTATCAAAATTAAAAATTATCCTCTATTTACAGTTTTATAAAATTTGGGTCATATAATCTCCCTGCAAAATGAAACAAATTGCTGTTTTGAAAAATAGGGGTTCATGAACTCGTTTTCCAATTAAATCAGTTTGAATGATAAAAATCAGTCGAAAAATGCATCTTTTCCCGATATGTTACAGTTTGATGTCATAAAATTGAGAATGGAAATGTGAACTTCACTGATTCTACACTTTAGCGTAATCTGGGAACGGTTTCACATTGACCTCTTGAACTACACTTTAGCGTAATTTGGGAACGGTTTGTGAACTATAAAATTGATAATGGAAATGTGAACTACACTGATTCTACACTTTAGCGTAATTTGGGAACAGTTTCACATTGACCTCTTGAACTACACTTTAGCGTAATTTGGGAACGGTTTGTGAACTATAAAATTAAGAATGAAAATGTGAACTACACTGATTCTACACTTTAGCGTAATTTGGAAACGGTTTTACATTGAGCTCGTGAACTACACTGATTCTACACTTTAGCGTAATTTTGAACCGGTTTCACATTGAGCTCTTGAACTACACTTTAGCACTCATTGTCGGAGTAAGAATGAATGATTAATTGGTTGAATAACATTATATGCCATGGATATTCAGAACGAGGACACATACAAAACAGTGGATCGGCATGGATTTGAACTTAGGAAATATGGCATGTTAGAGATAGACGGACATTTTATCATGCAAGTCATTATAATGATTACGACTTAGCCGACTCGTTTAATTAATTAAACATAAATTACTCGGTTATCTATAATTATTATAGTTTCAGGCATATTTATTTGTAGTGAATTGGGAAACAAGTTATTGCAATTTATATTCACCCCTTTCCACTTTGCGGGTGCGAGTGCTGCCTTGTAGCGGCATAAGCCTGCAATTTTACGTGCAATATAATATGACTCTCTCTTAACACGGGTCAGCCATTTATCGCCCACTTCCGACGAACTATCATCGTTTCTTCAAGACAAAACTCGCAAATGGTGTAAAGGGGGAGCCGAAAATTCAGTCCCTGAAATGTTCTCCCCGGAACGGGGATTGAACAAGGAACCTTTGTGTAAAAAGTCAGATGCACTATTTTCTCTTGATAAAATTTTATTTCACATATATCTATCATCTTCTACATCAATTTACAACACAAACCACTACACCACGTCTCTCTCTCTTATAATAATGGTTGACATCATAAAAATGGGGAATGTGTCAAAGAGACAACAACCCGACCATAGAAAAAACAACGTACAGCAGAAGGTCACCAACAGGTCTTCAATGTAGCGAGAAATTCCCGCACCCGGAGGCGTCCTTCAGCTGGCCCCTAAACAAATAAATACTAGTTCAGTGATAATGGACGCCATACTAATTTCCAAATTGTACACAAGAAACTAAAATTAAAATAATACAAGACTAACAAAGGCATGAGGCTCCTAACTTGGGACAGGCGCAAAAATGCGGCGGGGTTAAACATGTTTATGAGATCTCAACCATCCCCCTATACCTCTAGTCAATGTAGAAAAGTACACGCATAAAAATACCAACATTTAAAATTCAGTTCAAGAGAAGTCCGAGTCTGATTATGAACTTTAGATTATACTTGTTTCATTGGTAATCATACCAAATCGCGTAATTTTTATACAAAGGTAACTTTAATTTTAATGCTGACGTAATATTATAACTTTGCTAAACCTTGTACTGTAGAAATTAACAAAGTCAAAAGGATATGTCATATCAAATTTGGACTTTAATGAAGACGTTAAGCTCCTGGTGTTTGTTCTGTCGCTTTTGAATTCCGTAAACAAAATTTCCCAGTGCAAAACCTCTGTTTTGTTGTGTCCTGAATCTTGCTGCACATTGAACACAACATGTTTGTTGATTGGACAGCCCTAAAAAAGTCTGGTTCTGTATTTGTATGTTTATTTTCGAGTTGGACATGTTGATCGTTTCTTCCTACAATAAGAAGGTTGTTTGCACGGTTGAGAGATCATTATAATAGATGTAATAATAGGTTGATAAAAAAAAAACGAATAACAGTGACGCTTACTCTGTTAAAATGTTCTCAGTCTCGCTGCTTTTGAATTTCATAAAAAATCAGTTGTTTATAATCAAAATAGAGTTACTTTAGACAAAAATTATATTGTCAGTTTGAAAATTTTCCTGGTAATTAAGTTCAAAGGCCAATAAAATGTACCAAAGGAAACAGTTTAATTCGACCACAGAAGTCGAATCCTGAACAGTTGGGACAAGTTCTGAATTTGAATTGTGATTAAATATTTGACACATTATAATGATCGCATATAGGAACAGTTTGAAAGTGAACATTTTGTACAACAGCTAAGCTCCGCTTTCTTTCCTAGGATATTCCAGTTATGTTTCATATATATTTAGGTATCAAAGTATGATACAACATCAAATTGCAGATAATATTTCATGGTTTTCCATCGACACACGTTTTAAGCAAATTTATTCATTTAAGCATTAAAAGAAAAAAATGCAATTTGTATTACATATAGAATCATATCCAAAACAGTGTGGTCCTGGCCATTGATTGACGACCTCAATTACCCCATTGTATTTTTTAAAGACACTGAATCTGTGGGGTCACCAAAGGTTCTCAACACCTAAATAAAGCAATTCGAAAAACGAATCCGGAATAATACGATGTGTTGATTTATATCAATAATATAAATCAAAACATAAAGGTTATTGCTGAATAATTTTTCGAATTATTTTATTATTAAAGGCGTTAAGAACCTTTGGTGACCCAACAGTTTAAATTCTATAATAAGTAAGTAGTGAGCAATGGTCGTTACAGACAAACATTCACCTAATCTGTCACAGTCAATGGGATAATTTAGGTCGTCAATCAATGGCCAGGACCACACTGTTTTGAATATGATTCTATGTGATTATGTATGACAGGGACATCAAATTGCAGTCGTGGCTTATTTATTATAATGTTTTGCTGTTAGGTGTACTTTTTAGTAAACATATGCAAATCGGCTTATATCAGTTAATTTTTTCAGTTATGTGTGTTAATGAAATTCGTTTTTAAAATGTTAATGATTCAACAACACGTGCTTTTGAAAAAAAGGTGTAGGGAAAATTAATTCATAGTTCTATATATAAAAAGTGGTATAAAAGTCCAAGTATACAGTTCGTTAAACAAAGAACAGAGGGAGTCCAGAATTGATCGAAATAAATAAATCATTGAGTTTTCTTTTGCGATGTTGGGTAAAATCAAGTTTGAAAAGATAGAACAAGCCAATATTTTGTTAAATATTTATAATATTATTAAAATAGTGTTTTATAGTAAAACTTAGACGCTTAAGTATACGTGAATTTTTTTTTATAAACTTTTCTTTAAAAACGAATATTTCGCAATAGATCTTACCTGGATACTTTTGCGAACAGCATACTGAGACTAATAACAAAGATACAAATGTCAGACTACCACATGACAGTATTCTCATTCTGATGGTTCCTGTCTTTACAAAATCATCGGATGTAAATCCAGATATCTCATTGAATATAAATTTGTTATGAAAATAACGTATAGTTTAACCACACTTTATAATAGCTTGCGGCACTTAAAAGTTCAATGTCAAAAAACATTTACGTGTTTCATTGACATGCCTAGCAAAAATTGCAAGGGCATGATTTTAACTGCGCATACAACGATGTCCATCAAGGATAAAGTTGTATTGAAGTTTTGGGCACACTGACCCATTCAACACTATAGTAATTTTATTAATTGGTTTGAACTGCTTCCTTATGTCATTTATATTCGGAACTAGAACAAATAAGCAATTATAACTCTAATTCTGCAAAGTTGGTTTGGCATGAATTGGCAATGGACTGTCATACAAATGAAAGACTCACCTACCAGGTTTATAGATATACGAAGATGTGGTATGAGTGCCAATGAGACAACTTTCCATGCGAGTCAGAATTTTTAAAATTAAATCATTACAGGTAGAAAGTACGGTCTTGAATGAATGAACTTTATTCTCACAAAACTACATGTCATAGTTACAGAGAAAATATATATTTACAGTTACATATATGTATATATAAGCATGCACATGTGTGAATAAATAACGTAACTTAACTTGGAGGACTGACTTTCACCTGTATTGTTTTTATAAACTTACATATTTTTTCTAAAATAATAGTATTGTCTGAATTAAATAAACTATTAAATTTGTATGTACTTGGATTTTTACAGCAATATTCAGGTAAAAATTTCTTTCTCTCTAAATCTAAAGATTTACAAGTCATTATATAATGATATTCGTCACCAATTTCGTTTGCGTTGCATAGATGGCAAAGTCTGTCGTTTCGTGACAAGCCTCGCCATCTGCCGGTCTCAATTGGTAAACGATGACTACCACATCTAAATTTGCAGTATACAAATAATAAACTATTAGACAATTTGTTGAGATAATTCTCAAATTTCAAATTATTTTTAGAAATTCTGTAACATAGGCATTTAGGTAAGGTTTCTATCTGTGACAAACATAATTGTGTGAACTGATCTTTAAGCTTTTGCTCCACACTTTTTGATACCCATTTGTCAGCAAAATGCATATTCCAAATATTAGACATTCCACAATTATTAAAAATATTTTTAATATAGATCAACCATTTACTTTCAAAACCATAGTTATTTAAATTTACAAGTAATAATTTATAAAGAACATAAGAAATTTTACACTCTTTACCGTTTATAATTCTGCCCCAAAAATTTATCATACGAACTTTTGCATAAAGAAATAATGGGAATCTGCCTAGTTCTGCATAAACTATACAGTCTGGGGTTGATTGCTTCAAATGTAAAATGAGTTTACAAAATTTTAGGTGCACCCGCTCTAATAAGTCAAAGTTTTCAAATCCCCAAATTTCTGACCCATACAGCAAAATAGGTACAACAGCCTTATCAAAGAGATCAAGTTGACATTCAATAGATAAGTTATTAATTCTACTCTTCTTCAAGATAGAATACATAGCCTTTATTCCTTGATCTCGTAAGTATTTTCTAGTTTGTAAAAAAGAACCACTTTTAGAAAAAAATATTCCTAAATATTTATAATTTTTAACAATCTCAATTTCATTGTCATTGATATAAAAATTCAAATTTTGTGGAAGTCTGCCATTTGTAAAAACAAGAATTTTTGTTTTATCAACATTTACCTTAAGTTGCCATTTGTTACAATATATGGCAAAATTGTTTAACATATTTTGTAATTCAGTGTTACTATCCGCTAATAAAACAGTGTCATCAGCATATAACAGTAAGAAAATCTTAAGATACACATCTAGTTCATTTTCTAGGTCTGCACTTATTGACTGTAAACCTTTTGTATCTAACTCTTCTAAAAATGCTTGTAGATCGTTCAGATACACAGAAAACAGAGCAGGCGATAAATTTTCCCCTTGTCGTACACCAATTTCGCAAGGGAAGAAGTCAGATTTCTCATTATTGAAAACAACACGGGATTTTATATCGTTATACATATTTTGTATAACTCGGAAAAATTTTCCGTTAATATTATTATTCAACAGTTTAAATAAAAGGAGATTTCTTTGAATAGAATCAAAGGCTCTCTGAAAATCAATGAATGCACAAAATAACTTTTTCTTCTTTAATTTCAATAGTTCGAAAAAGGCATAAATAGCAAAAATATGATCATTTGTGTTGTATCCTGGTCTAAACCCTGCTTGGTTTTCTTCTAAAATTAAAAATTCATCTAAATAATTACAAAGTCTACTGCTTAAAATGGAAGTAAATATTTTACCTAAACTTGATAGTAATGTTATTGGCCGATAGTTTTTCGGTTCACTTTTACTACCTTTGTTTTTAAACACAGGAATAACATTTCCTAAAAGCCATATTTCAGGTAAAAAACCTGTATCAAAGATTAAATTGAACATATATACATATATATCTAACATCAATTCAGAAGACGATGAAATATACTCATTAATTATCAAGTCGTCACCAGGTGACTTATTATTTTTAACACTTTGTATACCTTTGATAACCTCGTCTCTTGTTATTGTATTGTTCAAAAAATAATTTGATCTATCAGTATCAAAATTGTTATCTAGTTCAATATTTGCCTTATTAGGAGTATCTTTATTCATTTCTTTAAAAAAATCAAAAAACTGTTTGATATCAATGTCATTATTCACTGGACGTTTAAACTTGTTAAAAAATTTCCAGAAATCACGTGGCTTTTTCATACGTAATTCTTTCATTTTCTTCTTCAAATCATTATTATAGAGACGAATGCTATCATCCATAGTTTTTTTATACATTTTTTCACTATTTCGTAGTCTAACTTTAAAAATAGTAGACCCGTAATGTTTATACAATCTTAATGACTTTCTATAGTCTTTTCTACTATTTTTACAATCGTGATTAAACCATTCTTTACTGTTATATTCTTCTTTTGAATTATTACAATCTTTCGTAAATACACCAAAAGTTTTTTCTGCTGAATCAAGCAAAATCTTAGTAACATTGGTAACAATTTCATTTACACTATTTTGATCCACTTTACTTATATCATCATGTATTTCTAAGATATGTGACAATAAATCATTAACCTCATCTCTGTTTATGTTACTTTTAAAATCAGTACTCTTTTCATGTTTCCATTTACCTATGTATTTTTCATTATTTCTAATACATGTATTTTCTTTTAGCATATCTGTTTTTACATTACAATCTAGTTGCAAAAAGATTGGTGTATGAATATCCGAAAATAAATTGCTAAATAGCATTATTTCAAAATCAGCAATTTTGTGAAATACATTTGCCGAGCCCAATACGTAGTCAACTACGCTTGAGTTACGGCTTGTCGGCCTACCAACTTGGTCAGATAAAAATCGACCGTTCAGTATAAATATATTGTTATTTTTACAAAAACTTATAAGCTTTCTGCCATATGTATTAACTGTTTGATCTTGAGAATTTCTTTTCCTCGGTATACCAAGGCCGTCTAAAATGCCTACTTCAGAAAACTCATTAAAATCAATCAATTCATTTACAAATGTATCATCAAAATCATCTATATCATAAAAATCAGCTAAAGTACCAGTACGACTATTAGAATCGCCAAATAAGAAGACATATTGTGAATCTTTATACATATTATGCAGTTCTATCTCTATCTCAGATATAGCATCATCTGCTGTATATAAAGTATTAATAGGTGGAATGTAAATCACACCACATATTAGATCTTGTGGCAATTGTACTAATGTCTTACAAATTTTAAACCAAAATACAAAAGGACAAGTTGAATCAATTGGAGTGATATAATTGTTTAAAGAACTTTTATGTCCAAATGCTAAACCACCTGATCTATAATTTGAGAATTTTTTTCTATTTTTACAATATAAACTTTGTTTGATTTCATCAAAAATTGAATAAATGGGGTTCTTTGATATGCCAAATCTAACTGTGTATGTAGATTCTTAATTTTTGGTCCCGTATTTAAATTGGTCTTCATTAAAGTCCAAAGGGTCCAAAATTAAACTTAGTTTGATTTTAACAAAAATTGAATTATTGGGGTTCTTTGATATGCTGAATCCAAACATGTACTTAGATTTTTGATTATGGGCCCAGTTTTCAAGTTTTTCCAAATCAGGATCCAAAATTATTATATTAAGTATTGTGCAATAGCAAGAAATTTTCAACTGCACAGTACTCAGCAATAACAAGAAATCTTCAATTGCACAGTATTGCGCAATAGAAAGAAATCTTCAATTGCACAGTATTGTGCAAAAGCAAGTATTTTCAATTGCACAGTATTTCGCAATAGCAAGAAACATCTAATTTCATAATATTGTGCAATAGCAAGAAATTTTCAATTGGAGTTATCTTTCTTTGTCTAGAATAGTAGTTGAATCAGCTTAAATCATTGTTTTATACAATATACAATGTATATTCACTTTCACTGCCAACTAATAAATTGAAACAATCTTTACTATTCAGTGATAACAAGCACTTTTTTTACATTTTAATATTTTATGATGTATTTAAATGAGTAATTATTGTTGCAAACTCCATTAGAAATTTAAATTGAGATCGGTTTTGGAATAAAGGAAAGGGGGATGTGAAAAAAAAGGGGGGGTTATTTTTTCTCATTTGAAATTCTATCAGATTACTTTTGGAGCAGTTATGAGTTTTTGAAGCATGCTCACAAAGATTCTTTTGGTGAAATCATTTTCATGCTTCGACCAGCTTTGTAGGAGATATAATCAAAGAATTGATATAAATCAGCACATAAGTTTATTTCCTAGATCGTCTATCCCCAAGCATCATGTCTGGCATTGTCATTACTAAAAACCAATAAATATATTCTAATCTGAGGAACTATTTGACATTTTAACAATAAATTTTAACTTATGATACTGACAATCCACCACAAAGTAATATAAATAGAACCATACCAATAGTAAGCAAATACATATAAAAGAGAGGTGGTATGATTGCCAATGAGACAATTCTCCACAAGAGACCAAATAGACACAGAAATTAACAACTACAGGTCACTGTACAGCCATAAACAATGAGCACAGCCAATACTGCATAATCATCTATAAAATTACCTGAAATGACAATGTAAAACAATTCAAGCGAGAAAACTAATGGCCTTATTTTTATTAACAAAATAAAAACAAAAAACTAATATGTAACACATAAACGACAACCACTGAATCACAGGTTCCTTATATCATGTTCTCAAAACTAGATATCATCTCCCATTTAGAAAAAAAACACATGAAAAAAGAACCTATTATGTGTTGCTCTCCTAGCTACAAAATGTATCCAAAATCAAACATGTACAACATATTCTATCATAATCATTTGGTAACTAATGTAATTAATGTCTCCTCCATGCCCGTCTTGAACATAAAAAAATACAAGAATGTGTCCAAAGTACACGGATGCCCCACTCAATCATTTTCTTTGTTCCATGGACTGTGAAATAGGGCAAAAATCTAATTGGCATTAAAATTAGAAAGATCATATCATATGCAACAAGTGTACTAAGTTTCAAGTTGATTGGACTTCAGCTTCATCAAAAACTACCTTTACCAAAAAATTTCACCTGGAACTCCCACTTTCATTTTCTATGTTTAATGGACCGTGAAATTGGGGTCAAAAGTCTAATTTGGCTCTTAAATTAGAAGGATCATATCATAATAAACATGTATTCTAAGTTTCAAGTTGATTGGACTTCAGCTTCATCAAAAACTACCTTGACCAAAAACTTTAACCTGAAGCGGGACAAACGAACGAACGGACCCACAGACCAGGATAAAAAAAATAATGAATAACACTCATAATGCTCAGATTGGTTGTCCTCTTGCAACACAGTTAATAACACCATATAGGAAAAACAGAACTCATTTTGTCATAAGACACTGTCAAACATCCATACATACTATCCACACTCATCTGTGTCCACACTTGTTTTACAATAAAAAGTAAAATTTTCTAAAGATATATCATCCAAGTCATCTAATTTGGTCTCTGAGAAACAAACAATATCATGGTCTTGTAATAAATTTCTAAATTCTGGATATAAGAGTTTAGATTTTAGACCACATACATTTAGTATTAATAATTGTAATTTATTTTTTACTATAGACGTAAAGTCAGTGTGAATAGTATTGACACTTTCACTTTGGTGAAAATCTGTTCCACTCGAGTAATTCGGTTGATAACAACTGTCCTTTAATCCTCCTTGACCTCCTTAACTTGGGGTTTTCGATTTACGGGGGTCTCGACCAGTGTTTCTTGTTTGATGATTTGGACCATGGGTGGTAGTTTTCGGGCGTGCCCCTCGTCCAATATATAACTGTCTTTCATTTGTCTCCATTCTTGCCTCGTCGCTTCTGTCAGGGTGGATGAATTCAGCCCCGTCAATAAACAATCGATCTTTTTTTAGATGAACCTTCCGTTTTTGACTTTTGGCTTCTTTGAAGTAGGGCCACAGTAACTTTCTCCTGTCATTAATTTCTTTGGGATATTGTTCATTCACTCCAAAATGGGTCCCTTTCAATGCCGAAGCAGCGTATCGAACTTGCTCCCTGTCTTTGAAGTTTTTGAAACGACAAACTATCGGTCTAGTATTGTATAAGTGTATATTTCGTCGGTCTTTAACAGAAGATTCTTTTCCAAATCTGTGTGCTCTATGGAAATCTACATCCGATTCCATTTTCATCTGATTTCTCATGAAGTGTTTGAGTACGTCTTCCGTATCCTCTGTATCATTAGTCAGGGGTAGTCCAGTAAACACCAAATTCTCCCTCATAGATCTTGTTTGTAGATCTAAGTGTCTATCATGTAGGTTACTGAGATCAGATTTTAAATTATCAACATCAAGTGACATATCATTAAATCCAGCTTGTAACTCGGAGACTGAAGAGGTGACTGTAGTATGATCTGTTTTACTTATTTCAAACTGTTCATTGACAAATTCCATGCTCTTTTCGACATCGTCCATACGTTTAGAAACTTTATCAACATTTTTGACGAGATTATTCATGGTTGATTCAAATCTACTTAGTTTTTCATTAACTTTATCTAGGGTTGTGAGTTTTTCAAAAATCTGATCTACTTTGAGTGCGAGGGCCTCTATCATACCCTGAGTATCAGTACCTTGATTCATGGTAGATTGCATAACGGGTTGCATCATATTAGGGAAAGGACTTGAAGTAGTGCCAGTAAAAAATTCTGGTGATCTTTGATTAAACATCTGCATATTAGACTGTGGCATTTGCATCTGTTGCACATTCGGTGACATACAATAGGTATTCATATTCATCTTTTTTGTAGGTAGGTTGTCCACAGAAGTTGGTTTTCCCTCAGACTTTGATTTATTTACTGTTCTTCAACACTACGCATTGTTTCACACCAAACGGCAAGCTATATCAAAGGTACCAGGATTATACATTTAGTACGTCAGACGCGCTTTTCGTCTACATCAGTGACGCTCATATGAAAATAGTTATGAAGCCAAACAAGTGCAAAGATGAAGAGCATGCATTGAGGATCGAAAAAACATTCAAACGAGAAAAAAAACGGTCTAATCTTTATAAAAACGAGAAACGAGAAACACTTATGAACAACACCAACAAACGCGGGCAACAACTGAACATCCGGGACCAGACATAGGAAAGGTTCAAACAAATGCAGCGAGGTTAAAATAATGCTTGACATGCTTTTAATGTCTACCGGCATCTACGCCCTATCTTCTCAGGAAAGTGTTGTACAATATATCAACAATTTTCCTAACAACCAGTGCTTGAATTATAACCATCCCGTGAAAGTTTCATAAAAACAATGAAATCAAAATAGATATTATGTATTATTCATAAAACGCTCTTTTCTATCACTCCTGTCTAATTTCAAACCTACGGCAACGTTTCTGTCAAGTGATATATCATACTTTCGTGCCCGGTCACATGAGGATAATTTTTGTGTTCTTTTTCTTTACCTGTATGTGGTTTTATTTATGGATTGCGTAACGTGCATTTTTATGAATAAGTATTTTTTCTCGGAATTTATACAGGATTTTAAAAGATCTGGAAACGCCTTTAAAAATCATTTCCATTACGAATGACAATCCTTGTACGCCAGACAAGTGTTTCATCTATAATATTCAATCGTTTAGATTAAAGAATATTTTCAATTTGACGTAACGAACGGTAGTGCGTTCGGATTAAACTTACGCTAAAATGTGATTTAAGAACAGCAACTATTCGCCCATACAAAATAAATCCTTCGTTTTCACGGCACAATAATTTGACTTTCACGTGTCACGCTTACAAAAAATGAACAATCCCGCGTCACGCTTAGACCCCAATGGGACCCACCTTCCATTGATGTTTATTTTGCTTGGTTCCAATCTTCAACTGGATTTCTTTTTAATCATGAAATATAGATATTTGCCTATTGTAGGTATTTGGTGTACTTGAGGTAGCAATACACAGTTAGGAGTTTAGTTTCGCATTATGGCCCCTGTGGATTTTTCAAATAGGAAAGTTATTGTGAAATAAAATTCATTTTTAGACAGATGAGTGCTAATTTAGCCTTCAAAGGTGGTTTATAAGAGCATCAAGATTATTTTTTACATGTTTTATGGGCTGTTTTCTGTTTGACAGTCCGTATTTTCATAGCTAGACCGGCCATCGATCCAGAAATTAATGTACTGTTTACAAACACTCTTTTTCTACACGAAGTTTTTGACGCAATTTTACAAAAAAATGAGATGAAAGACATATGATTTTCATTGGATTTGCTGAATGATATATGTACACAGTTTCAGAAAAGGTATTACTTCAAGCAATTGAAATTCTACTTTTAGTCAAATTTTGGGGAAATATGTGACATCTTTCCCCCCCTTTTTGCAATATTTTATAACAAATAAATGCAGATTGTTGCCATGGATACACCAAAAAGAAATTATATTTTACCATTTTATAAACTGGAAATAAAATCTATGGAAGATTCTGATTACATACATATGCCCATATATGACACAAACAGTAAGCTTTATATTGCAAGAAAGCAATGAAAAGGGAATGGTAAAATTCATAAGGGCAAATTTTAGTATTTTTTCCTAACTGTTTATTGCTACCTTATAGCATACTTACCAAGCTCAGAATTGTATAATTTAAGACTTTTCATGCCACAAATCTATTGATATTTAGATTCAAAATCAACTTCTGAGTAAATTAAGTGTTTAACAATGACAATATGTGTCAATTTTATTGTTTACAGTCCTTAGCAACCAAAATTAGACATTTTGACACTAAGCTTTTATTTGTTCTCTATCGGCTTAACGCATGCTTCTGATGGATTGGGCTGCATGTAGTAGCCCAAGTATTGAACGCGTTGGTTTTTTTCTTGCGAATATATCATATTATTGTTTTTATCAAGATTTCATGTTACATTTTGGCATATATTATATGTATAGTTAAATCAGATGTAAGAAATTGATTCACTATCACCAAGTTTTTTTAATCAAGTCTTTGGTATTCAATAAGCATAAAGATTAACATTTTTATGCTTAAAATTGCTCAATTTTGTACAATGGTGCATCATCAGAGATCTTATTATGATATTCAACATTAAAAAACTGACAAAAGAGGTACAATTTTTAAGATTTGGCTAAAAATTGAGGTAGAGACAAGATTTTACACTTTGACTTGGCACCTTTCTTAAAATCAGTTTTTGTCGCGTTTCAGTGTCAACTGCTAACCTTCATAAAATATTCATTACTCAACCAATTTTCAAAAATAAAAGGTCAATTTACTCGTTTTAGCTAGCAGAACTCAGAAAATAAGTTAAAAGGGAGAATTTGAAAAAAAAATTTACTATTAAGGTAGCAATACACAGTTAGGAGTTTAGTTTCGCATTATGGCCCCTGTGGATTTTTCAAATAGGAAAGTTATTGTGAAATAAAATTCATTTTTAGACAGATGAGTGCTAATTTAGCCTTCAAAGGTGGTTTATAAGAGCATCAAGATTATTTTTTACATGTTTTATGGGCTGTTTTCTGTTTGACAGTCCGTATTTTCATAGCTAGACCGGCCATCGATCCAGAAATTAATGTACTGTTTACAAACACTCTTTTTCTACACGAAGTTTTTGACGCAATTTTACAAAAAAATGAGATGAAAGACATATGATTTTCATTGGATTTGCTGAATGATATATGTACACAGTTTCAGAAAAGGTATTACTTCAAGCAATTGAAATTCTACTTTTAGTCAAATTTTGGGGAAATATGTGACATCTTTCCCCCCCTTTTTGCAATATTTTATAACAAATAAATGCAGATTGTTGCCATGGATACACCAAAAAGAAATTATATTTTACCATTTTATAAACTGGAAATAAAATCTATGGAAGATTCTGATTACATACATATGCCCATATATGACACAAACAGTAAGCTTTATATTGCAAGAAAGCAATGAAAAGGGAATGGTAAAATTCATAAGGGCAAATTTTAGTATTTTTTCCTAACTGTTTATTGCTACCTTATAGCATACTTACCAAGCTCAGAATTGTATAATTTAAGACTTTTCATGCCACAAATCTATTGATATTTAGATTCAAAATCAACTTCTGAGTAAATTAAGTGTTTAACAATGACAATATGTGTCAATTTTATTGTTTACAGTCCTTAGCAACCAAAATTAGACATTTTGACACTAAGCTTTTATTTGTTCTCTATCGGCTTAACGCATGCTTCTGATGGATTGGGCTGCATGTAGTAGCCCAAGTATTGAACGCGTTGGTTTTTTTCTTGCGAATATATCATATTATTGTTTTTATCAAGATTTCATGTTACATTTTGGCATATATTATATGTATAGTTAAATCAGATGTAAGAAATTGATTCACTATCACCAAGTTTTTTTAATCAAGTCTTTGGTATTCAATAAGCATAAAGATTAACATTTTTATGCTTAAAATTGCTCAATTTTGTACAATGGTGCATCATCAGAGATCTTATTATGATATTCAACATTAAAAAACTGACAAAAGAGGTACAATTTTTAAGATTTGGCTAAAAATTGAGGTAGAGACAAGATTTTACACTTTGACTTGGCACCTTTCTTAAAATCAGTTTTTGTCGCGTTTCAGTGTCAACTGCTAACCTTCATAAAATATTCATTACTCAACCAATTTTCAAAAATAAAAGGTCAATTTACTCGTTTTAGCTAGCAGAACTCAGAAAATAAGTTAAAAGGGAGAATTTGAAAAAAAAATTTACTATTAAGGTAGCAATACACAGTTAGGAGTTTAGTTTCGCATTATGGCCCCTGTGGATTTTTCAAATAGGAAAGTTATTGTGAAATAAAATTCATTTTTAGACAGATGAGTGCTAATTTAGCCTTCAAAGGTGGTTTATAAGAGCATCAAGATTATTTTTTACATGTTTTATGGGCTGTTTTCTGTTTGACAGTCCGTATTTTCATAGCTAGACCGGCCATCGATCCAGAAATTAATGTACTGTTTACAAACACTCTTTTTCTACACGAAGTTTTTGACGCAATTTTACAAAAAAATGAGATGAAAGACATATGATTTTCATTGGATTTGCTGAATGATATATGTACACAGTTTCAGAAAAGGTATTACTTCAAGCAATTGAAATTCTACTTTTAGTCAAATTTTGGGGAAATATGTGACATCTTTCCCCCCCTTTTTGCAATATTTTATAACAAATAAATGCAGATTGTTGCCATGGATACACCAAAAAGAAATTATATTTTACCATTTTATAAACTGGAAATAAAATCTATGGAAGATTCTGATTACATACATATGCCCATATATGACACAAACAGTAAGCTTTATATTGCAAGAAAGCAATGAAAAGGGAATGGTAAAATTCATAAGGGCAAATTTTAGTATTTTTTCCTAACTGTTTATTGCTACCTTATAGCATACTTACCAAGCTCAGAATTGTATAATTTAAGACTTTTCATGCCACAAATCTATTGATATTTAGATTCAAAATCAACTTCTGAGTAAATTAAGTGTTTAACAATGACAATATGTGTCAATTTTATTGTTTACAGTCCTTAGCAACCAAAATTAGACATTTTGACACTAAGCTTTTATTTGTTCTCTATCGGCTTAACGCATGCTTCTGATGGATTGGGCTGCATGTAGTAGCCCAAGTATTGAACGCGTTGGTTTTTTTCTTGCGAATATATCATATTATTGTTTTTATCAAGATTTCATGTTACATTTTGGCATATATTATATGTATAGTTAAATCAGATGTAAGAAATTGATTCACTATCACCAAGTTTTTTTAATCAAGTCTTTGGTATTCAATAAGCATAAAGATTAACATTTTTATGCTTAAAATTGCTCAATTTTGTACAATGGTGCATCATCAGAGATCTTATTATGATATTCAACATTAAAAAACTGACAAAAGAGGTACAATTTTTAAGATTTGGCTAAAAATTGAGGTAGAGACAAGATTTTACACTTTGACTTGGCACCTTTCTTAAAATCAGTTTTTGTCGCGTTTCAGTGTCAACTGCTAACCTTCATAAAATATTCATTACTCAACCAATTTTCAAAAATAAAAGGTCAATTTACTCGTTTTAGCTAGCAGAACTCAGAAAATAAGTTAAAAGGGAGAATTTGAAAAAAAAATTTACTATTAAGGTAGCAATACACAGTTAGGAGTTTAGTTTCGCATTATGGCCCCTGTGGATTTTTCAAATAGGAAAGTTATTGTGAAATAAAATTCATTTTTAGACAGATGAGTGCTAATTTAGCCTTCAAAGGTGGTTTATAAGAGCATCAAGATTATTTTTTACATGTTTTATGGGCTGTTTTCTGTTTGACAGTCCGTATTTTCATAGCTAGACCGGCCATCGATCCAGAAATTAATGTACTGTTTACAAACACTCTTTTTCTACACGAAGTTTTTGACGCAATTTTACAAAAAAATGAGATGAAAGACATATGATTTTCATTGGATTTGCTGAATGATATATGTACACAGTTTCAGAAAAGGTATTACTTCAAGCAATTGAAATTCTACTTTTAGTCAAATTTTGGGGAAATATGTGACATCTTTCCCCCCCTTTTTGCAATATTTTATAACAAATAAATGCAGATTGTTGCCATGGATACACCAAAAAGAAATTATATTTTACCATTTTATAAACTGGAAATAAAATCTATGGAAGATTCTGATTACATACATATGCCCATATATGACACAAACAGTAAGCTTTATATTGCAAGAAAGCAATGAAAAGGGAATGGTAAAATTCATAAGGGCAAATTTTAGTATTTTTTCCTAACTGTTTATTGCTACCTTATAGCATACTTACCAAGCTCAGAATTGTATAATTTAAGACTTTTCATGCCACAAATCTATTGATATTTAGATTCAAAATCAACTTCTGAGTAAATTAAGTGTTTAACAATGACAATATGTGTCAATTTTATTGTTTACAGTCCTTAGCAACCAAAATTAGACATTTTGACACTAAGCTTTTATTTGTTCTCTATCGGCTTAACGCATGCTTCTGATGGATTGGGCTGCATGTAGTAGCCCAAGTATTGAACGCGTTGGTTTTTTTCTTGCGAATATATCATATTATTGTTTTTATCAAGATTTCATGTTACATTTTGGCATATATTATATGTATAGTTAAATCAGATGTAAGAAATTGATTCACTATCACCAAGTTTTTTTAATCAAGTCTTTGGTATTCAATAAGCATAAAGATTAACATTTTTATGCTTAAAATTGCTCAATTTTGTACAATGGTGCATCATCAGAGATCTTATTATGATATTCAACATTAAAAAACTGACAAAAGAGGTACAATTTTTAAGATTTGGCTAAAAATTGAGGTAGAGACAAGATTTTACACTTTGACTTGGCACCTTTCTTAAAATCAGTTTTTGTCGCGTTTCAGTGTCAACTGCTAACCTTCATAAAATATTCATTACTCAACCAATTTTCAAAAATAAAAGGTCAATTTACTCGTTTTAGCTAGCAGAACTCAGAAAATAAGTTAAAAGGGAGAATTTGAAAAAAAAATTTACTATTAAGGTAGCAATACACAGTTAGGAGTTTAGTTTCGCATTATGGCCCCTGTGGATTTTTCAAATAGGAAAGTTATTGTGAAATAAAATTCATTTTTAGACAGATGAGTGCTAATTTAGCCTTCAAAGGTGGTTTATAAGAGCATCAAGATTATTTTTTACATGTTTTATGGGCTGTTTTCTGTTTGACAGTCCGTATTTTCATAGCTAGACCGGCCATCGATCCAGAAATTAATGTACTGTTTACAAACACTCTTTTTCTACACGAAGTTTTTGACGCAATTTTACAAAAAAATGAGATGAAAGACATATGATTTTCATTGGATTTGCTGAATGATATATGTACACAGTTTCAGAAAAGGTATTACTTCAAGCAATTGAAATTCTACTTTTAGTCAAATTTTGGGGAAATATGTGACATCTTTCCCCCCCTTTTTGCAATATTTTATAACAAATAAATGCAGATTGTTGCCATGGATACACCAAAAAGAAATTATATTTTACCATTTTATAAACTGGAAATAAAATCTATGGAAGATTCTGATTACATACATATGCCCATATATGACACAAACAGTAAGCTTTATATTGCAAGAAAGCAATGAAAAGGGAATGGTAAAATTCATAAGGGCAAATTTTAGTATTTTTTCCTAACTGTTTATTGCTACCTTATAGCATACTTACCAAGCTCAGAATTGTATAATTTAAGACTTTTCATGCCACAAATCTATTGATATTTAGATTCAAAATCAACTTCTGAGTAAATTAAGTGTTTAACAATGACAATATGTGTCAATTTTATTGTTTACAGTCCTTAGCAACCAAAATTAGACATTTTGACACTAAGCTTTTATTTGTTCTCTATCGGCTTAACGCATGCTTCTGATGGATTGGGCTGCATGTAGTAGCCCAAGTATTGAACGCGTTGGTTTTTTTCTTGCGAATATATCATATTATTGTTTTTATCAAGATTTCATGTTACATTTTGGCATATATTATATGTATAGTTAAATCAGATGTAAGAAATTGATTCACTATCACCAAGTTTTTTTAATCAAGTCTTTGGTATTCAATAAGCATAAAGATTAACATTTTTATGCTTAAAATTGCTCAATTTTGTACAATGGTGCATCATCAGAGATCTTATTATGATATTCAACATTAAAAAACTGACAAAAGAGGTACAATTTTTAAGATTTGGCTAAAAATTGAGGTAGAGACAAGATTTTACACTTTGACTTGGCACCTTTCTTAAAATCAGTTTTTGTCGCGTTTCAGTGTCAACTGCTAACCTTCATAAAATATTCATTACTCAACCAATTTTCAAAAATAAAAGGTCAATTTACTCGTTTTAGCTAGCAGAACTCAGAAAATAAGTTAAAAGGGAGAATTTGAAAAAAAAATTTACTATTAAGGTAGCAATACACAGTTAGGAGTTTAGTTTCGCATTATGGCCCCTGTGGATTTTTCAAATAGGAAAGTTATTGTGAAATAAAATTCATTTTTAGACAGATGAGTGCTAATTTAGCCTTCAAAGGTGGTTTATAAGAGCATCAAGATTATTTTTTACATGTTTTATGGGCTGTTTTCTGTTTGACAGTCCGTATTTTCATAGCTAGACCGGCCATCGATCCAGAAATTAATGTACTGTTTACAAACACTCTTTTTCTACACGAAGTTTTTGACGCAATTTTACAAAAAAATGAGATGAAAGACATATGATTTTCATTGGATTTGCTGAATGATATATGTACACAGTTTCAGAAAAGGTATTACTTCAAGCAATTGAAATTCTACTTTTAGTCAAATTTTGGGGAAATATGTGACATCTTTCCCCCCCTTTTTGCAATATTTTATAACAAATAAATGCAGATTGTTGCCATGGATACACCAAAAAGAAATTATATTTTACCATTTTATAAACTGGAAATAAAATCTATGGAAGATTCTGATTACATACATATGCCCATATATGACACAAACAGTAAGCTTTATATTGCAAGAAAGCAATGAAAAGGGAATGGTAAAATTCATAAGGGCAAATTTTAGTATTTTTTCCTAACTGTTTATTGCTACCTTATAGCATACTTACCAAGCTCAGAATTGTATAATTTAAGACTTTTCATGCCACAAATCTATTGATATTTAGATTCAAAATCAACTTCTGAGTAAATTAAGTGTTTAACAATGACAATATGTGTCAATTTTATTGTTTACAGTCCTTAGCAACCAAAATTAGACATTTTGACACTAAGCTTTTATTTGTTCTCTATCGGCTTAACGCATGCTTCTGATGGATTGGGCTGCATGTAGTAGCCCAAGTATTGAACGCGTTGGTTTTTTTCTTGCGAATATATCATATTATTGTTTTTATCAAGATTTCATGTTACATTTTGGCATATATTATATGTATAGTTAAATCAGATGTAAGAAATTGATTCACTATCACCAAGTTTTTTTAATCAAGTCTTTGGTATTCAATAAGCATAAAGATTAACATTTTTATGCTTAAAATTGCTCAATTTTGTACAATGGTGCATCATCAGAGATCTTATTATGATATTCAACATTAAAAAACTGACAAAAGAGGTACAATTTTTAAGATTTGGCTAAAAATTGAGGTAGAGACAAGATTTTACACTTTGACTTGGCACCTTTCTTAAAATCAGTTTTTGTCGCGTTTCAGTGTCAACTGCTAACCTTCATAAAATATTCATTACTCAACCAATTTTCAAAAATAAAAGGTCAATTTACTCGTTTTAGCTAGCAGAACTCAGAAAATAAGTTAAAAGGGAGAATTTGAAAAAAAAATTTACTATTAAGGTAGCAATACACAGTTAGGAGTTTAGTTTCGCATTATGGCCCCTGTGGATTTTTCAAATAGGAAAGTTATTGTGAAATAAAATTCATTTTTAGACAGATGAGTGCTAATTTAGCCTTCAAAGGTGGTTTATAAGAGCATCAAGATTATTTTTTACATGTTTTATGGGCTGTTTTCTGTTTGACAGTCCGTATTTTCATAGCTAGACCGGCCATCGATCCAGAAATTAATGTACTGTTTACAAACACTCTTTTTCTACACGAAGTTTTTGACGCAATTTTACAAAAAAATGAGATGAAAGACATATGATTTTCATTGGATTTGCTGAATGATATATGTACACAGTTTCAGAAAAGGTATTACTTCAAGCAATTGAAATTCTACTTTTAGTCAAATTTTGGGGAAATATGTGACATCTTTCCCCCCCTTTTTGCAATATTTTATAACAAATAAATGCAGATTGTTGCCATGGATACACCAAAAAGAAATTATATTTTACCATTTTATAAACTGGAAATAAAATCTATGGAAGATTCTGATTACATACATATGCCCATATATGACACAAACAGTAAGCTTTATATTGCAAGAAAGCAATGAAAAGGGAATGGTAAAATTCATAAGGGCAAATTTTAGTATTTTTTCCTAACTGTTTATTGCTACCTTATAGCATACTTACCAAGCTCAGAATTGTATAATTTAAGACTTTTCATGCCACAAATCTATTGATATTTAGATTCAAAATCAACTTCTGAGTAAATTAAGTGTTTAACAATGACAATATGTGTCAATTTTATTGTTTACAGTCCTTAGCAACCAAAATTAGACATTTTGACACTAAGCTTTTATTTGTTCTCTATCGGCTTAACGCATGCTTCTGATGGATTGGGCTGCATGTAGTAGCCCAAGTATTGAACGCGTTGGTTTTTTTCTTGCGAATATATCATATTATTGTTTTTATCAAGATTTCATGTTACATTTTGGCATATATTATATGTATAGTTAAATCAGATGTAAGAAATTGATTCACTATCACCAAGTTTTTTTAATCAAGTCTTTGGTATTCAATAAGCATAAAGATTAACATTTTTATGCTTAAAATTGCTCAATTTTGTACAATGGTGCATCATCAGAGATCTTATTATGATATTCAACATTAAAAAACTGACAAAAGAGGTACAATTTTTAAGATTTGGCTAAAAATTGAGGTAGAGACAAGATTTTACACTTTGACTTGGCACCTTTCTTAAAATCAGTTTTTGTCGCGTTTCAGTGTCAACTGCTAACCTTCATAAAATATTCATTACTCAACCAATTTTCAAAAATAAAAGGTCAATTTACTCGTTTTAGCTAGCAGAACTCAGAAAATAAGTTAAAAGGGAGAATTTGAAAAAAAAATTTACTATTAAGGTAGCAATACACAGTTAGGAGTTTAGTTTCGCATTATGGCCCCTGTGGATTTTTCAAATAGGAAAGTTATTGTGAAATAAAATTCATTTTTAGACAGATGAGTGCTAATTTAGCCTTCAAAGGTGGTTTATAAGAGCATCAAGATTATTTTTTACATGTTTTATGGGCTGTTTTCTGTTTGACAGTCCGTATTTTCATAGCTAGACCGGCCATCGATCCAGAAATTAATGTACTGTTTACAAACACTCTTTTTCTACACGAAGTTTTTGACGCAATTTTACAAAAAAATGAGATGAAAGACATATGATTTTCATTGGATTTGCTGAATGATATATGTACACAGTTTCAGAAAAGGTATTACTTCAAGCAATTGAAATTCTACTTTTAGTCAAATTTTGGGGAAATATGTGACATCTTTCCCCCCCTTTTTGCAATATTTTATAACAAATAAATGCAGATTGTTGCCATGGATACACCAAAAAGAAATTATATTTTACCATTTTATAAACTGGAAATAAAATCTATGGAAGATTCTGATTACATACATATGCCCATATATGACACAAACAGTAAGCTTTATATTGCAAGAAAGCAATGAAAAGGGAATGGTAAAATTCATAAGGGCAAATTTTAGTATTTTTTCCTAACTGTTTATTGCTACCTTATAGCATACTTACCAAGCTCAGAATTGTATAATTTAAGACTTTTCATGCCACAAATCTATTGATATTTAGATTCAAAATCAACTTCTGAGTAAATTAAGTGTTTAACAATGACAATATGTGTCAATTTTATTGTTTACAGTCCTTAGCAACCAAAATTAGACATTTTGACACTAAGCTTTTATTTGTTCTCTATCGGCTTAACGCATGCTTCTGATGGATTGGGCTGCATGTAGTAGCCCAAGTATTGAACGCGTTGGTTTTTTTCTTGCGAATATATCATATTATTGTTTTTATCAAGATTTCATGTTACATTTTGGCATATATTATATGTATAGTTAAATCAGATGTAAGAAATTGATTCACTATCACCAAGTTTTTTTAATCAAGTCTTTGGTATTCAATAAGCATAAAGATTAACATTTTTATGCTTAAAATTGCTCAATTTTGTACAATGGTGCATCATCAGAGATCTTATTATGATATTCAACATTAAAAAACTGACAAAAGAGGTACAATTTTTAAGATTTGGCTAAAAATTGAGGTAGAGACAAGATTTTACACTTTGACTTGGCACCTTTCTTAAAATCAGTTTTTGTCGCGTTTCAGTGTCAACTGCTAACCTTCATAAAATATTCATTACTCAACCAATTTTCAAAAATAAAAGGTCAATTTACTCGTTTTAGCTAGCAGAACTCAGAAAATAAGTTAAAAGGGAGAATTTGAAAAAAAAATTTACTATTAAGGTAGCAATACACAGTTAGGAGTTTAGTTTCGCATTATGGCCCCTGTGGATTTTTCAAATAGGAAAGTTATTGTGAAATAAAATTCATTTTTAGACAGATGAGTGCTAATTTAGCCTTCAAAGGTGGTTTATAAGAGCATCAAGATTATTTTTTACATGTTTTATGGGCTGTTTTCTGTTTGACAGTCCGTATTTTCATAGCTAGACCGGCCATCGATCCAGAAATTAATGTACTGTTTACAAACACTCTTTTTCTACACGAAGTTTTTGACGCAATTTTACAAAAAAATGAGATGAAAGACATATGATTTTCATTGGATTTGCTGAATGATATATGTACACAGTTTCAGAAAAGGTATTACTTCAAGCAATTGAAATTCTACTTTTAGTCAAATTTTGGGGAAATATGTGACATCTTTCCCCCCCTTTTTGCAATATTTTATAACAAATAAATGCAGATTGTTGCCATGGATACACCAAAAAGAAATTATATTTTACCATTTTATAAACTGGAAATAAAATCTATGGAAGATTCTGATTACATACATATGCCCATATATGACACAAACAGTAAGCTTTATATTGCAAGAAAGCAATGAAAAGGGAATGGTAAAATTCATAAGGGCAAATTTTAGTATTTTTTCCTAACTGTTTATTGCTACCTTATAGCATACTTACCAAGCTCAGAATTGTATAATTTAAGACTTTTCATGCCACAAATCTATTGATATTTAGATTCAAAATCAACTTCTGAGTAAATTAAGTGTTTAACAATGACAATATGTGTCAATTTTATTGTTTACAGTCCTTAGCAACCAAAATTAGACATTTTGACACTAAGCTTTTATTTGTTCTCTATCGGCTTAACGCATGCTTCTGATGGATTGGGCTGCATGTAGTAGCCCAAGTATTGAACGCGTTGGTTTTTTTCTTGCGAATATATCATATTATTGTTTTTATCAAGATTTCATGTTACATTTTGGCATATATTATATGTATAGTTAAATCAGATGTAAGAAATTGATTCACTATCACCAAGTTTTTTTAATCAAGTCTTTGGTATTCAATAAGCATAAAGATTAACATTTTTATGCTTAAAATTGCTCAATTTTGTACAATGGTGCATCATCAGAGATCTTATTATGATATTCAACATTAAAAAACTGACAAAAGAGGTACAATTTTTAAGATTTGGCTAAAAATTGAGGTAGAGACAAGATTTTACACTTTGACTTGGCACCTTTCTTAAAATCAGTTTTTGTCGCGTTTCAGTGTCAACTGCTAACCTTCATAAAATATTCATTACTCAACCAATTTTCAAAAATAAAAGGTCAATTTACTCGTTTTAGCTAGCAGAACTCAGAAAATAAGTTAAAAGGGAGAATTTGAAAAAAAAATTTACTATTAAGGTAGCAATACACAGTTAGGAGTTTAGTTTCGCATTATGGCCCCTGTGGATTTTTCAAATAGGAAAGTTATTGTGAAATAAAATTCATTTTTAGACAGATGAGTGCTAATTTAGCCTTCAAAGGTGGTTTATAAGAGCATCAAGATTATTTTTTACATGTTTTATGGGCTGTTTTCTGTTTGACAGTCCGTATTTTCATAGCTAGACCGGCCATCGATCCAGAAATTAATGTACTGTTTACAAACACTCTTTTTCTACACGAAGTTTTTGACGCAATTTTACAAAAAAATGAGATGAAAGACATATGATTTTCATTGGATTTGCTGAATGATATATGTACACAGTTTCAGAAAAGGTATTACTTCAAGCAATTGAAATTCTACTTTTAGTCAAATTTTGGGGAAATATGTGACATCTTTCCCCCCCTTTTTGCAATATTTTATAACAAATAAATGCAGATTGTTGCCATGGATACACCAAAAAGAAATTATATTTTACCATTTTATAAACTGGAAATAAAATCTATGGAAGATTCTGATTACATACATATGCCCATATATGACACAAACAGTAAGCTTTATATTGCAAGAAAGCAATGAAAAGGGAATGGTAAAATTCATAAGGGCAAATTTTAGTATTTTTTCCTAACTGTTTATTGCTACCTTATAGCATACTTACCAAGCTCAGAATTGTATAATTTAAGACTTTTCATGCCACAAATCTATTGATATTTAGATTCAAAATCAACTTCTGAGTAAATTAAGTGTTTAACAATGACAATATGTGTCAATTTTATTGTTTACAGTCCTTAGCAACCAAAATTAGACATTTTGACACTAAGCTTTTATTTGTTCTCTATCGGCTTAACGCATGCTTCTGATGGATTGGGCTGCATGTAGTAGCCCAAGTATTGAACGCGTTGGTTTTTTTCTTGCGAATATATCATATTATTGTTTTTATCAAGATTTCATGTTACATTTTGGCATATATTATATGTATAGTTAAATCAGATGTAAGAAATTGATTCACTATCACCAAGTTTTTTTAATCAAGTCTTTGGTATTCAATAAGCATAAAGATTAACATTTTTATGCTTAAAATTGCTCAATTTTGTACAATGGTGCATCATCAGAGATCTTATTATGATATTCAACATTAAAAAACTGACAAAAGAGGTACAATTTTTAAGATTTGGCTAAAAATTGAGGTAGAGACAAGATTTTACACTTTGACTTGGCACCTTTCTTAAAATCAGTTTTTGTCGCGTTTCAGTGTCAACTGCTAACCTTCATAAAATATTCATTACTCAACCAATTTTCAAAAATAAAAGGTCAATTTACTCGTTTTAGCTAGCAGAACTCAGAAAATAAGTTAAAAGGGAGAATTTGAAAAAAAAATTTACTATTAAGGTAGCAATACACAGTTAGGAGTTTAGTTTCGCATTATGGCCCCTGTGGATTTTTCAAATAGGAAAGTTATTGTGAAATAAAATTCATTTTTAGACAGATGAGTGCTAATTTAGCCTTCAAAGGTGGTTTATAAGAGCATCAAGATTATTTTTTACATGTTTTATGGGCTGTTTTCTGTTTGACAGTCCGTATTTTCATAGCTAGACCGGCCATCGATCCAGAAATTAATGTACTGTTTACAAACACTCTTTTTCTACACGAAGTTTTTGACGCAATTTTACAAAAAAATGAGATGAAAGACATATGATTTTCATTGGATTTGCTGAATGATATATGTACACAGTTTCAGAAAAGGTATTACTTCAAGCAATTGAAATTCTACTTTTAGTCAAATTTTGGGGAAATATGTGACATCTTTCCCCCCCTTTTTGCAATATTTTATAACAAATAAATGCAGATTGTTGCCATGGATACACCAAAAAGAAATTATATTTTACCATTTTATAAACTGGAAATAAAATCTATGGAAGATTCTGATTACA